>NW_017258043.1:0-899 GCF_001594055.1 Mycetomoellerius zeteki | reverse complement strand
AGAATAAAGGGATACGTGCACCGTCCCCAATGTACTGTCAGGCCTTTCCCCGGCGTCGATCTGGTGCGGAGCGCGCGCGGGAGCGCGCTCCGGGGAACGGCGGATCAATCGAGTCGGAGGGCCGGCGATGGCCCTCGTACGGAAGGGTACCTCACGCGGTCGAGGGAGAACCGAGAGCCGCGACAAAGTTGGGCGCCAGACGTGCTTCCCAGCGACGTCGATCCCGCGAACGGGAACACAAACCACGCGGAAACTCCGGTAACACCAAGGATCCACCAAAACCGCGAGCAGTTTCTCGCTCGCGTGAGGGCTGGCTAGCTTTTTTGGGGGGGGTACGGGTAAGGGCCGGTCAACAGGAGTAGGAACGGGACCCTCGAGGGCAGGGCGTGAACACAATTATCTCCATTAAATCAATAATAAGTGCGTTTAATAGGCAGCAGCGAAAGACGGCATAATAGCCGAAAGCGCAGAGATCGCAAACAAAAAAACAGGCAACGAAAGACAACCGACAGACCGAGAGCAGCAGCTCTTACGCGGCCAAACGAAAGGGGCGCTATTTAACCGATAATCCGGCCATGCGGTCAGGCTGGCACGATAGCCGCGGAGAGAGAGATAGCGCGCGGTTAACTTAGCAGCAATTTCAACAGACCGACCCGGCGCCGGGACCTCGCGAATCAGCATGCACGCTCATGCCCGCCGCTAAGCCGAAGATTCCGCCGCGAAGCTCGTCGGTACGCTCTATGAACCAGCCCTCCTCTCAAACGGCGTACCCGCGCCCTGACGCGACGCTCTAGCTCACCACCTCAAGGACGGCCACAGAGCGACGGTAACGCAACCCACACACGCGCGCTCGTCCACGCACACACACACACCGGTAATACGCACGCGGAAAGCCCCCG
>NW_017258042.1:38470-39527 GCF_001594055.1 Mycetomoellerius zeteki | reverse complement strand
ATTAAGCCCTAACAATTTTCTACACGGGTCATTGTTGAATGAAAGTAAGTTTCAATAAGCTTTAACATTGAAAAGCTTTGTTCGCAAGTGGCAATACTCATACTAATGATCAGAAAAATTCATAAGACTACTGTCAAATTTGGTAACATTTCTGTGAAATTCGAATTGTACATGCAAGAAATATTTTTGCTGACCATCCATCTATTGATTGGCATCCTTATCAAGACGGCGCCCGGGGCGGACTGCCTCCTGCGTCCCTCCTTGCTGCACTACTGGTTATGCGTTATGCAAAAATCTGTGTCGCGGCCCTAACGATGCGAAACACAACAGCCGAGTTGCGCTCAAGTCTAAATGAAACTCGAGCGATTCTTCGGACAGGACGAATCGTACTGCGTTAATTTGTTAAGTTCGAAAATCTTCATCTTGAGCAATGAAGTTGTTAAGATAACAGAAATTGTTGAGATAATGACGATTTACGTGATTACAAAAGACGCACTGAAGCAATTTGTCGCAAAATACATTAAGTCGATAAGAGTGCTATTACTTTATTCGAGAGAGTCGAATAAATTTGTTTAGTACAAATTTCTGTCTTTCTTTCCCGCTTTCAAAGCTTATAAGCGGTTATAATATTATGCGGGATTACTCATCACTTAGAGATAATGAGAAAAATAAATTGGGAGATTGCCAAGAAACAGTAATGGTAATTAGAAACAGTAATGGTAATTAGAAACAGTAACAGTAATGGTATAAAATTTAAAAAATTATAGATATTTTTATATGTGATTTAGAGATAGTTTCTTTGTTACTTCCAACTCCTAATATATGAATGAATCGTTTGAGAAAAAGAAGGAATGAGAAGGATGGAATATGGAAGGACGTTAGAGCAGACGCTATGTCTCGCATCCATCCGAGTGGAAGCAGATGGAGCGAGTCGAACGCACTTAGGTGACTCCAAAATATGGGTCAACGTCCCGATAAGACGCTATGACTCCGATTTCAAGAGTCGTACGATCGTAGGTCCTATTGTAGGTCAACGAACTGAATCGCTTTTACCCGG
>NW_017258042.1:27411-34418 GCF_001594055.1 Mycetomoellerius zeteki | reverse complement strand
TTTTTTCCTTCCAGCAAACTAATAAGGTGCGTAAACTTGTTATAATCCTCCTTGTTGGATCCCTTCTAATGACCTCATAAGTACTTTCGTCCTGAAGCATCTCATTAACCTTAGAAATGTACACCTGTCTATCTAATGCTACCGTGATACATTGGTTTTACATTTTCTTTATTTCGAGAATTTCAAAATTTCTTTCCCCCTTTTTTCTTTTTTACTGCATTCTTATCTGGATTTAATTCTGGCATTTATACTCTCGAGGTGAGGAAGATCACCATGACTAGTTAATAATTGTTATATTCTATGTATGTGAATTTATTAGTTATCTCTGAAGAAGGCTCAAAAATGAGCCGAAACATGTAAGCGCTTTAGTAAAATAAAGAAGTTTCACGCTACGATAGTCGTGTTATTTGCGCAACATCTCCCGCGCTTGACTCCTACTGCCCTTGTTCTTTCATTGTTTTTTGACTTATATTTCATAGATAATATCCGAGTGACAACGATCTTCCACGAAAGAAAAGAATCTTGGAGTCTACAGGACGTAACACTTTTATCTGCTTATTTCATATTTTAAGCGACGAAACAACTCTTGAGAATGCGATAAAGTTAATTTAACATTTTCGATAAATATGAAAATACACGGTTATTAAGAGAGTATAAAGTATCATACTTTTGTACAAAACATTTTTTTCATATATCTTAAAGTTTCGAAGATATTGAAAATGAAAAAAATTCATTATTTTCGAAATGTTTCAAATCCTAAATCTTGAGATAAGTAAATAAAAAAAATCTGCGAGTAAAAATTTTTTGATGCTTTACATATCCAAAGCCCAGCAAAATCGGTGAAAGATAGATCCAATACGCGACGGTTTTCTTGTAAGTTGAATTCAGTCTATTATAATGTGTCTTGGCGAAAAAAGAGTTAAAAAAGCTATTTTGTAGTTGTTTGTAAAACGGTTGAGAAATTCTTACAAAACTGCTATTATCAAGATATGCTTATCTCATCAACGATGGAATCGCTCAAAATCGACAAAAAGTTCTATCTTGAAATAGCCAAAGCTAACTTGCGAAGTAAAAAGCTATTTCCAGTTATTAGGAAGATAACATTCATAAATTAATTATGCATTTACGATGACGGTTTTACGCAAGTGATATAACGCAATATTTGTTTGGAAGTATAAGCATAAAATGCAGCATGATAATAATAATCTTGCTGACAATATTACGCATAATTAATAATAAAACATTAAATAACTATTATACAGGGTGTTCTAGAGCGACCGTACCAAGCTAATTTCTTGAAAAATATGCATTTTCGTAAAAAATGTTTCAAACAAAAGTTTATCGACTTCGAGGATACCATTAGTTTGACCTTGGGTGGCTTTGTTAAGATCAGGGCAAGGTCAATTTGAATTTTTTAAATGGAACCCCCCATTTTTCAGTACATACTCTTGTAGCTTACTTCGAGAGCTTTTCAAAACACTATAATAAAGTATTTTTCCATTAAGTATAATACTTTTTGAGTTATAAGGCTCGAAAGTTACAGTACAGCTGGTATTACGCAAGTTGTCCGACCGATGGCTAAAACTTCTTTAATGTTGTTCAGGATCATGTCCTGGATAACATTTGTCAAGATCAAGGCCATTGGAGATTATTTCTCTCATTTTCATTTTTGTACTAAAAATTCATTTTTACATAAAAATGGAAATAAGAGGTACAACCTCCAATGACCTTGATCTTGACAAATGTTATCCAGGACATGATTCTGAACAACATTCAAGAGGTTTTAGCCGTCAGTCGGCCAACTTGCGTAATGCTAATGCGGACTGTACTGTAACTTTCGAGCCTTGTAACTCGAAAAATACTTAATGAAAAATATTTTATTATAGTGTTTTGGAAAGCTCTCGAGGTAAGCTACAAGAGTATGTACTGAAAAATAGGAGTTTCGTTAAAAAAAAATCAACGTGACCTTGACCTGACCTTGGCGACGCCACGCAAGGTTAAGCCAATTCTCTTATGTTCCTCTCGAAGTCGACAAACTTTTGTCTGAAACATTTTTCAGGAAAATGCATATTTTCCAAGAAATTAGTCTAGTACGGTCGCTTTGGAACACCGTGTATACTATACTGTAATATATTAAATAATTTAGTTATTGTTACAAACATGTATTATAAATACTGATATACAGTATTTGTACACTGACAGTAAAATTTTCTAAATACAAATAATTTTTTTCTTGAGTTCCAAGTAAACATTTCTTTACTGCAAGTAAATATTTAAGTGTAAACATATATCACTTGTAACAAGAAATTAATCATGAATAAGCAACATTTACTGGCCGTTAATAATATATCAAGCTTGATCCGTCAGTATTCTTTATGATTAAGTTGACACACGTATTGAATGACAGAGGATGTTAGTATTTAGAGAAAACGAAGTAAATTTTCTATTGTATGATTGGAATTTGTGTCAGTCGTACAGTCTTCCATCGTAAAAAGTAATCTGATTAATTGAATATTGATATTCAAACTGTTTGAATAAGTCATTATCGATGTCATGGTATTATCAAACATATATACTTGTTGGGACAAAGTCTCTGTTTCGCGCCAAATAATTACACTTGCGGTTATTATAAATCTAAGTGTATTTAATATCTCAATTTGTGTGTGATGCAATACAATAATACATTGTCGTTCGAGAGTCGTCCTCTCTCCATATCCACCGTTGTCATTGTTGTCGTCGCCGCGCCCCCTGTACTCTATTGCGATACCACTATGCAACATCTCCTTCCCTCTTATTTGAAACTTGTATATTCTAAACGATCAGGGGGTCGGGTTTTACGTTTAGGACGCTGAGACATCTCTGTTGTTTCACTGGAAGTGGACCTTGGCTCTGAATTTGACCCGATAACATCTTCTAGCTTCGATGAATTAAACAATTCTTCTGGGTTGATGATGATTTCACTTGAGTCGGTTTGTGGTAATTTCTGAAAAGATGCCGAAATTATGTGATCCACATGTCGTTTGATAGTACGATTATCTACTTGGACGATATATGATACTGGACCAATAGATTTTATAATATAATAGTTCCAAGGCTCCATTTTGGGTCATTTTTTCCAAACGTTCGGACCCAAACTTTATCTCCGATATTATATTGACGAACAGGAACATTTTTGTTAAATTGCTGCTGCTGCTTTTCTTGCTTGTTCCTGACAATGGAGTCTACATTGGGATGAAGAAGATCTAAACGACATTTCAATTGCCTTTTCATCATAAGTTCAGCTGGAG
Organism: Mycetomoellerius zeteki; assembly: GCF_001594055.1. NCBI lineage: Eukaryota > Metazoa > Arthropoda > Insecta > Hymenoptera > Formicidae > Mycetomoellerius > Mycetomoellerius zeteki. The sequence continues at coordinate 31,131 of NW_017258042.1, read as the reverse complement.
CAACGCCAGTAGTTACATGAACTGTGGTCCGATAATTAAACAAGAAATTGCACAATTCCAAGTTATCCTTTTGTGCATGATTACTTCGTTTCATGCCATTTTTGAACGTTCGAACAAATCGTTCAGCTTCCCCATTACTTCGAGGATAGTAGGCGCTTGACTTGGTATGGCGAATACCGTTCTTTTTGCAGAATTCCTCGAATTCCTTTGACACAAATTGGGGGCCATTATCGGAGACTATGGTGTCCGGAATACCATAACGTGCAATGCTTTCTCTCATACATTGGATAATATGAGCTGAAGATGAATCTTTTCCCAAGTTATATACTTCTGGCCATTTGCTATAAGCATCTACAATTATTAACCATATACTGTTAAGAAAAGGGCCTGCTAAATCTATGTGTAACCGTTGCCATGATTTTTCAGGAAATGACCAGGGATGAAGCAATGCTGTGGCAAGATTGTCATGGCTGACTGCATATGACACACATGATTTTACAAGTGAATCTATGTCTCTATCTATTCTTGGCCACCACACATGACTTCTAGCTAAAGATTTCATTCGGACAATTCCAGAATGTGTCTCATGTAATTGTTCCAAAATTTGTTGATGTAACGATTCAGGAACAACAACTCGTATGCCCCACATAACCATTCCTTGTTCCACTGTCAGTTCCTCTCGATGAATGAAGTAAGATTTCAATTTATCTGATAACTGAGACTGCTTATTGGGCCATCCATTTTTGATGAAACGAATAACTTGACAATCACGACTAGTTTTCAGCTTTACTGAGCTTGAAGATATTGGATGTTCCTCTATAATGGTTTTAACTTCCTCTTCCACTATAATGTCCACTGGCTGATTATCCTCGAGTGGCAGACGTGATAGTGCATCTGCATTACTATGATGATGAGTATTTCGATACTCAATATCATACAAGAAGCTGGATAGGAACATGGCCCAACGGTGTAATCTAGTTGCAGCTAAAGATGGCAGTTCACGGTTTGGACTAAATATTGCGAGTAATGGGTTATGGTCCGTAATTAATATGAAGCGACGTCCATATAAATATTGAATAAAGCGTTTTATTCCGAATACAATACTTAGAGCTTTCTTCTCTATTTGGGAGTAATTGCGTTCGGCAAATGATAATGTTTTAGAGGCAAAAGAAATCGGTTGTTCACTTCCATCTTTGTGACGATGAAATAAGACTACTCCAACTCCGACAGATGATGCATCGCATGCTATGCCAATAGGAATGTTCTGCTAGTAATGTGCTAACACAGGAGCACTTGAAACAGATTTTTTATTTTCCTGAAACTTTCCTTACATTGACTATTCCAATTTCAAACAACGCCATCACGTATTAATTTATTCAATGGCTCACAGAGATGTGACAAATTATTAATAAATTTACTGTAAAAATTTACTAACCCTAGAAAGGATTTCACTTCCTTTACATCTCTGGGCTCTCTCATGGACACAATTGACTCTACTTTCTCCGGGTCTGTACAGATACCTTCTGCACACAAAATTTGTCCAAGAAATTTGACTGATTGTTGCATAAATATGCATTTTTTCTTTAATAGACGAAAATTTCACTCTCTCATTCGTTGGAATATCATTTTAAGATTTTGCAAATGAGCTTAATCGTCCTTTCCAGTAGAAATCGTGTCGTCCACAAATGATCCTGTCATCGGAATTCCTTTGAGTATCCGATCCATTAATTCTTGAAAAATTGCCGGTGAAGATGCAATACCTTGAGGTAGTATGTTATACCTATAGAGGCCTCGATGGGTATTTATGACTAAATACTTCTTACATGATTCTTCTACTTCCACTTGATGAAATGCATCTGGACCATCCAATTTAGTAAAAGCTTGACCACCTGAGATCTTCCCAAATATTTCCTCGACTCTTGCGAGAGGATATTGTTGAACATGCAATTGGTTGTTTATGGTACGCTTGAAATCTTCTGTGATGCGAATCGTTCTATTAGGCTTTGGTACTACTACCAATGGCGAAGCCCATTCCGATGTTTCAATACGACTAATGACACCGGATTTTTCCATTTTTTCAAGTTCTTCGTCTACTTTGTCTCGTAATACAAATGGAATGGGACGTGGTTTAAAGAAGCGAGGAGTAGCATCTTCTTTAAGCATTAACTTGGCTTTAAAATCCTTAATAGTTTCGACCGGTTGATCAAAAACATCGCTATATTCCTTTAACAATGTAGTCAATGATAATTCATTACTAATGCGACATACCTGAGAACATTGTTTTTTAATTCCTGTCCAATCCATTTGAATCTTTCTTAACAGATCACGACCAAAAAGACAAGATCCTTCCGAAACGTGAATTTGATGACTAACTGTCTGTTGATTGTGTTCAATGGTGCAAAGAAATGTTCCTCTTGATTCAAATTTTTGTCCAGTGTATGTTTTAAACTTTTTGCTTGGATGGAGTTTGGGACAGCCTAACTTTTTCCATGCATTAGATGTAATAAAACTCGTACCTGATGCAGTATTCAATTCCATTGGAATTCCATTTAAACGAACGTTAATCATGATAGGATTATCATGCGATACTTGCTTGACATTATTAATCTGACTTGTTTTATGCTTCCTTTCTCCTCTTTCACCTTTAGGCTGTGATAGACATCGACGCGCAAAGTGACCGGATTTATTACAACGATGACAAATAACGTCCTTATGTGGACAATCTTTTTTTATGTGTTTCTCTCCGCAACTGGAACATGTTAACTTCCCTTGCTTTATTTTGGCAGAATTCTTATTCATATACTGAGATTGTTTAGATGATCATGATTTAATCTTGTTAGTCTGATCTGTAACGACAGTAAGACTACTATTGTGCCGTATTAACTGGGTACTACTATCGGCTGCTTTTTGACTAGTAGCAATCTTGACAGCCATATCCAAGGTTAGGTTGTCATCCTCAAGAAATAAACGTTTTTGTACTGCCTCAGAACGAATACCTACAATAAGTTGATCTTTTAATGATGTATTTAAATCAGTGAACTTACATGTTACACTTATTTTACGCAGCTTGGAAAGATAGATATTTATTGACTCTCCTGGCTGTTAAATCCGTTTATAAAACTTATATCTCTCTGCAATTGTCTTTGGTGCAGGCTTATAATGCTTTTTGAGTATTTCAATAAGCTCTACAAATGTTTTCTCCTCTGGTTTGGCTGGCGAAACTAAACTTTGAAGAAGTCCATACTGTAAGACTGCCTTATGATAACAGTCAATTTCCAAGTCGCATCCGTTAGAATTAACGACTTCAAAACGCTTGAGCCGAAGGGACAAATTTCTGGGATAGTAATAATAATAGGGAAGGAGAGAAGATAATTCAAATGACTGTCAGGCCTAAACTTCTTCTTCTTTCACTCAACAGAAGTAACCTTTATTTTAACACAAAAGATTAGACTTGAATCTAAACGTACAAAAGCGACGGTGAGCTTAAGGGTAATATCGAACGATATTCAAAACTCGCGTGACTGCGACAAACCGTCGTCGGCGCCGTCCGTGCTCCGGTTTTTGACTGTTCGGCTCCGGCCCGAGGCGCCGCACAGAGCGATTACAAGTACTACTATCCATACGTTTGATAGCTGTAGTAACGGTCGCGATAAATAGATGTCTCGTATGTTCACATCGACGGACGAATATTATAATGCTTGATTATCGAAATATCTTACA
>NW_017258042.1:3486-26979 GCF_001594055.1 Mycetomoellerius zeteki | reverse complement strand
GTTTGCCCAGGGCGAGGCTACCGCTACTTGCCGATGATATATGCAACTTTTCTTAGTGAAATCGCGAAATTCGTTCGAGGTGAAAGCAGTTCCTCTATCTGTCACAACTTCTTTGCTTGGTCCAAAGCTAGTAAATAAGAACTTGAGGCTCGTAACTATTTCTTTTGTGCTCGTAGATTTCGTGGGGAAAAGCCACGTAAAGCGCGTAAATGCGTCTACGATCACCAGAATGAACTTGAAGCCTTCTTTAGTTTGCTGAAGTGGGCCGAAATGATCTAAATGTAAGACCTTAAATGACTCATTGATTGTCGGGACTGCTTGCATCTCGCCTTCGCGTGCGTGCGACGACGAATTCACTATGACGCATGTAATGCAATTGTCAATGTGATCGACAATTCTTCTCCTCATCGATGGAAACCAATAGGTACCCGATACCCCTTGAAGGGTTTTCTCGATTCCACAATGAGCTGATTCGTCATGATATACTCTTATTATATTGGTAACCATTGATTCGGGTACTGCGAAACGTGACCGGTCATTATCTTTCCGATAAACTAACCCATCAATTAATTTAAACTTTTTATCTTCCTTGTATTCAAGATCGTGCGCTATGACCTTGAATACAGGGTCGCACAATTGCTTAATTTCTAATTCTCGTTCGAGAGATAGCGAGCCTATGTAGTTTATTGCGCGACTTAAAGCGTCTACATGAACCATTTTATCGCCGGCTCGATGTGTCAGTTTAAAATTATAGTTCTGTAACGATAGAGTCCATCGAGCGATTCTTGGGTTTAAACTTACCTTATTTACCGCGTGCACTAGCGCGTTACAATCTGTGATAACCGTAAAGAGAATACCGTGAAGATAAATGTGAAATCTTTCTATTGACCGTACGATCGCGAGCATTTCCAATTCGAAGCTATGATAGTTTCTCTCCGCCTGATTTAAGGCTTGACTGAAATATGCTATCGGTTTCATTTCCCCTGAAGCCTGTTTCTGAAATAAAATCGCACCGAGTCCATTCCGACTTGCGTCCGTATGGAGTTGGGTCTCGGCGTGCGGATTATAGATGCTTAAAATTGGTCGTGAGGTCAATTCTTTTTTCATTTTTTCGAAAGCTTCTGCGCAATCGCTATCAAAATTGAAAACTACTGCTTTTCTCGTGAGATTGCGGAGCGGTTTTGACTTGACGGCAAAATCCTTAATGAATTTTCGGAAAAAGTTCATTAATCCCAAAAACCGTTGGACTTCTTTTACATTTCGTGGCCGGGGAAACTCTTCTATGGCCTTTACGTGGCGCGCGCCAATCGAAATACTATTATGCGACACAATGTACCCCAAATATTCGATTTTGCGCTTGAGGAATTTGCATTTAGCTAAATTCAATTCAAAATTATAACTTTTCAAAGTAAGCAGAACTTCTTTTAGTGTACTTAAATTTTCGTCAATTGATTTCGACGCTATCATTATATCGTCTATATATACGATAACTTTGTCTTCGTCAATGAAAGACTGTAAAATATTTACTATACGTTTTTGAAACTCGGCAGGTGATTCACAAAATCCAAAGGGTAAACGAACATATTCATATTGCCCATCCGGGGTTCCAAATGAGAAATACTTTGCGTGATCTTCGTCCACCTGTATTTGGTGGAAACCATTCCGAAGATCGAGCAAGGAAAATACCTTTTTATCTCCTAACAGCGCAATGCAATCCTCAATCACAGGAAAAGGAAAATGCTGTTTCAATACTCTTTCGTTAAGGGGTCGTAGGTCCACGCATAGACGCATCCGACCGTCCTTCTTCCGTACAGGTACTACGCGTGCACAGTACGGAGACGTACTTTTCCGAATTATACCGCGGTCCAGAAGATCCTGAATTATTTTCCTTATTTCTAGTCTTTCGCTATATGCAAAACGTCGCGGTGCATACGTAAAATGTGTGTGGTCCTTGAGACACACTTTTACAGAGTAATTATCGTCGATTACATTTACGGGGGTTTTCTCGACCTCCACTAACAATTCTTGCACCTTATTGGTGGTTTCTATGCCGAAATCTGTTTCAATGTCGAGAGGGGCTCCCTCGGGAGTGTCCTCCTCTACTACCGCTAATAACCTTAGCAACGCCACCGGAAATTCTCGCGCGCTTTGATCGTTTTCTGGCGGGCTATACGTCGCGGTAATCTTGTGCGCGTTTAGAAAATCGCGTCCAATAATAAAATCAGTGACGAGAGTATCCTCTCGTAAAACATGTAAATTTATTTCGAATACTTGTGACGGTAATTGCTCGAGACAGATATCCGTTTTCAACGTTCCTCGGATTTCTACCGGGACATTATTTAACGCTCGGTAAGTACAACGCGGTTTCTCAAGTGACCTTTCGTCTGGCGCGAAAAAACTATCGTATACAAATGATTTCACAAAGGAGACCGGGCTACCCGTGTCTATCAATGCCTTCAAATGACATTTGCTATTGTTTATGGCGTTAACCTCTACTGACAAACTTTCGATTTGAATGTTCCTACCGGTTTCAGGTTGTACAAGGGCAATCGTGGTGTCTTCCTCCGTTACCTCTACGGCTGCTACGGGGGTCGTTGACGGCAGATTCCCTGTAGATGATGCCTTGACTGATGACGACTGCGCTTGCTCCTTCCGCTGCAGCTTGTAGCAATTCGCTCTGACGTGTCCTGTCTTCTTGCAGTAATGGCAGGTAATCTCGTCCTTGTCCGGCGTCTTGGACGACTGGTTCGCCTTCTCCGTCGTTGCTTCTTTCGCCTTGGCTCCCTTCCAACCACCGGGGAGTCTCTTATCGGCTTCCATTGACACGGAGGCTACCCGTCGCATGGCTTCCAGAAACGAATCAACCGTTTCGTGATTCAAAGAAATAGCGATCTCTCTAAGCGCTCTATTTCCAATGCCGCTTATGAGAAGATGTATTGCGCTATCTTCTGCTAAGTTTAAATTATGCATGAGGGTTAACTTCTCCATGGCATATTCCATGAAAGACTCTTTCACAGCATTCCACCGACGTGCTTCCACTTTCTGTAAAGCTACGTGGTAAAGAATCTTCCTTTGGAAGCGTCTAGTGACTGCTTTCTTAAAGCCGTTCCACGACTCAATCATAGGTCCAAAGCCTAGGTCATACCACCGCTTGGCTAATTTCACTAACCTTGAAGATGCCGCTAGCAAGATTACATCATCGGGAACTCGATGCATTCGTGCTACCTGTTCTATTCGTCGAATCCAGAGCTCGACGTTCTCATTTTCTTGGCCACCGTATTCAGGGATTTGAGATGCCAGCAAATTAATTGAGTGCGAATACGGCATTGATGCAACCGTGGTTCCTCCAGATGAAGCACGGCTCTCTGGGGATCGTGCCTCCGGCACCGGTCGTTCTTCTACGACCGTTTCCCTTACTACGCTCCGACTCGTCATGACTGCGAGCATCTGCTGGAGCAGCTCCTGTTGCTGTTGCTGAGATTCCAAGATTTGCCGCTGCATATCCCGCAGTGGTCCTGAGATTGCACTCACTAAGGATGTCGCGTCCGTTGTAATTTGCCTGGTAACAGCGGGCTTAGCTGACTTAGAACTGGAGTCGCTTACTTTTTGCGCAGTGGAAGTCGCTTGCCGACTTCTTGCTCCTGAGTTCGCTGCCTCATGATACGACATGATCGTATCTATAAGTACCTTCGGATCCTCACTCAAAGGCAAATGGTACTTCTGTGCTTCCTCTTGCAACTCATCGATTGACATGGTGTCTAAAGATGCCCGATCCATAGCGTCGATTTTCCGCACCGAATTTAATTCACGCGAAACCGAACTAATCTTACTTCCCACACTCGATTTCTGTCCTTGAGGGGTAATAAGCCGAATCCCTTGAGGGGTACTGAGCCGTATCCCACTTCTGAGTTTCATCAAGCTGTAAGACTGCCTTATGATAACAGTCAATTTCCAAATCGCATCCGTTAGAATTAACGACTTCAAAACGCTTGAGCCGAAGGGACAAATTTCTGGGATAGTAATAATAATAGGGAAGGAGAGAAGATAATTCAAATGACTGTCAGGCCTAAACTTCTTCTTCTTTCACTCAACAGAAGTAACCTTTATTTTAACACAAAAGATTAGACTTGAATCTAAACGTACAAAAGCGACGGTGAGCTTAAGGGTAATATCGAACGATATTCAAAACTCGCGTGACTGCGACAAACCGTCGTCGGCGCCGTCCGTGCTCCGGTTTTTGACTGTTCGGCTCCGGCCCGAGGCGCCGCACAGAGCGATTACAAGTACTACTATCCATACGTTTGATAGCTGTGGTAACGGTCGCGATAAATAGATGTCTCGTATGTTCACATCGACGGACGAATATTATAATGCTTGATTATCGAAATATCTTACAATACGTTGACACGCCGATTGATGATAATAAGATTGCTATTGCCTTCCTTTTTGTATTTGTATCTCCACTGGCTTCATCAATCTCATTTGCTAATAAATAATTTGTGAGGAGAGACTCCTGCCCATGATTCAAAATCATCTGTATTTGGGTTGAATTCTAATATCTTTCCAATTGGCATCGTGGTTTTTTAACCTCACAGGCACGTGTTAGATTGCCTTTAGTTGTGGGTTTTCGCACGATCAAAATACTCGTTGCCAAATGTTATGTTTCGCGCCAAATAACTACACTTGCGGTTATTATAAATCTAAGTGTATTTAATATCTCAACTTGTGTGTGATGCAATACAATAATACATTGTCGTTCGAGAGTCGTCCTCTTTCCATATCCACCGTTGTCGTTGTTGTCGTTGCCGCGCCCCCTATACTCCATTGCGATACCACTATGCAACAGTCTTGACGTAAATTGACCTTTAAGATGTTAAATGTGAAGTAGTGACGTACAACAGGAAGTAATTAAATCTTCTTAATAACAATATGATAGATTTGTTAATGAATTACGTGTCTTGTAGCTAAAAATGTATGTTATTCTCTTTTTGATTGCAGTAGCAATCAAAGATTAGTTTACTAATGTGTCACATTTGAATAAATTCGCTGAATTATTAAAAACTTTTGCAAAGTCACAGCTTTGAAACGTTCATAGACGAGATTACTCCATATCGTACGTATTCTAAAAGAACCGAAACTATCCGCTTCAAAATGCAATAAATCCCTTTGACGCATTGTGTGCTTGTTGTCCTCATTATTCGCCGAAAGAACACGATTAAGACTCTAGCTGATAAATTCCCTTTTTTAGTAGAAACAAAGATTGACATAAAAGTGAATATATCTTTTGAGATACGCTTTGCCTATCCAATAAAAAAAGCGAAGACAAAATTCCCATTGCCTATGTTTCTAACTCTTCTATATTTAACGTTAGTGGATTCTGGCGGATAAGACTTGAAGGTAAATTTTCAGAAATAGTACTCCGTCAAAAACTGCGGTTTTTTCTTCAGTAATGAATAAAACTAGTTGTTATAAAAAGACATGTAGGGGAACCTGGGGTATAATGAAACCATGGGGTATAATAGGATGTACTCGATATCTTTTTACAGATATGCTAATATGTAATGAATTGTCAGACAATAGTTACTGTTAGATATATCTTATTATATATTATTATTAGTTGTCATATTATTTTTACCTGAAAATTGCTAAAAATTGTTTAATGTGTTCGCTTTACTGTCCACGAATAAGTTACAGATTCTTTGGTATGTTCGCATAAGGTAAGCAATAACAAAATTCTATTTTTTATTGTCATAAGTACATTTATCTTATTATATAATCTTTTCTTGTTACTTTAGTAAAATCTATACAAATATATTGATTATCTGTGATATTTTATATTATCTAAAGTAAATTTATGTACTTCGAGGCATAATGGTGCACTGGTGTTATTTTATGTTTAAAATGAGTTTATGATTCATGTGCAAGTGTAGATAAAAATGATGAGAATTATTTTATTTGTGTTATCTTCTTAAACACATTTTTATTTATGTTCAATATAATAACAGTATACCTTGTGTATAATATATCACTCAGCATCACATATACAATTATTAATAAAAAATTAAAAATTAAAAGTGCAACAATGTATTTTTACTTATATTATATGTTCTAAGTCACTTTTAAGCAATGTTCAATTAATTTTTTAAAAATAGACAAGTTTTCTGTGGTGCCCCATTATGCCCTGCATAAATGACATAGTGAGGTTACGACACACTCTCACAAAACAATAATTTCGTCCTGTTAATCTATACTTTTGCGGTAAAACTTAAGTTTTCCTTATAGTAAATACTTCAAAAAATATTTTAATATAATATATAACAAAGTTGATTTATTTATCTTTAATATGTTTAAAACTTGAAAAAATCTAACTATAACCATTATACCCCAGGTTCCCCTATAAAGCCATGTTTTAAGAGGAGGCTTGTGGGTTTTGTGGGAAAAAATTCTATTTCAAACACGCGAATAAGGCAATTTTATTTTTGAACGCGTGATAAGTTGTACGCTCCTAGGTAGGGAGGGGACGTGGGATGGACCTTTCTTCGCGTAAAAAGTTGCGCGCCCCTTGGTAAGTAGGAGAAGGAATGGACTTCGTTTCACGTTAGAAAACATATGCATGGAGGCAATACGTTTGGGTGGTCCGTTTTGCGTTGTAAAGTATACGCAAAGCGAGAGCCACCTAATCCTAAAATAAGTTCGGTTAGGTTATATTTTTTGGAGGCGGTGCCGCCCCCCGCAGGGTACTGCCTCCACATATACACTTTATAACGCGAAACGAGAACTATCATTTATTCTTATCATTAACTAGATTTGGAAATTCGTATAATCGCATATTGAAAGCTGTTAACGAACTGTAAGAACTACGTCTACTGTTTACAAAATGCCTGCGATTTTCTGTGATTTTCTGACTTCGTTTACATTCTTCAAGAGATTATTACGGCATATACAAACTTCACCATTCGTAATATACTTCTTATACGAATGTCATCCTCTATACGTTATGAAACTTTAATTTACTATATCTCTTAAATCAATGCCGTCCCCCACTTAATTCTTACGGGAAATCACTCAGGACATTCTCCCCTACAACATATCTAAAGGACACTCAAATCGGTGAGGTGTAACCTAAAGTATACATTTATCAAATAAAAAATAAAACTGTTTTATTCGTTTTTGAAATAAAATTTTTTTCAAAAACCACAATCCCTTTTTTAAAACATTGTGTACATATCTTTTTATCACTAGTTTCATTCATTACTGAAAAAAAACCGCAGTCTTTGGGGGAGCATCACTTCTGAATATTGACCGACTTGAATAAATCGAGTTGTTCGTGTGGATATTGAGTGGTTCAACTCGATGCTTGACATTTTTACACCAGCAACAATTAACAACTATATCATCACGTGTTTGAGTCCCACACATATCGCAGACGTGAGATAAACCGCGTTAAATCTTCGTGGTTTGTATGAAAATATCAGCTCACTACTAAGATAATGGAAAACATGTAGGAGATAAGAAAACAAAATTAGCACTAGTATATACCTCCTTTCCAGGCATGGACCATAAAGCATGCGAGAACGACCGCCTGTTGCTCGTTACCAGTCAGTGAAAGAAGACTCACGGGTCTTCAGTCATTATTCCTAAGCGTAAGAGTACTTAATTTGTACCAGTTTAGCCATCAGTAATCAATCAGATACCATCAGTAACCAATTTATCAGAAACCAGTTTATCATTAACTACAGTCGAGTTAAGGCCAATTAAAACGAAGGCGGTGATACGAGGTCTATACAGTCCTTGGTAAAAATTTTTCTTATAATTTCTCATATACATAATTTTTGAGAAATTATGTGAAATTATGAGACATTTCTCAGATTTTCGAATATTTTCTCATACTTTTTCTCAACAATTAATAAAAAATATCATAATTTCTCATAACGATCCGATGTGAAATTATAAGAAATTTTTCAGATTTTTGAATATTTTCTCGTATTTTTTCCAGCAATAATTCGATAAGAAATTATGAGAAATTTTACAAATATTTTCTCGCATTTCTTCCTAACAATACACACACCCACCAGCTAATAAAAAAATATACTAATTTATCATAGTGATCCGATAAGAAATTATGAGAAATTTTTCAGATTTTCTAATATTTTCTTAAATTTTTTTCCTAACAGTTAATAAAAAAATATTACAATTTCTCATAACAATCACTTTCTCATAAATATTCATAAATATTTATAAAATGCAATGAGAAAATAACTTTTTTATGTTTTGTTATCATTCGTAAAATTTCTCCTTTCAAATATGACGCATGTTTTCATATTTTCTCATACAAAGTATTTCATTTTTCATTAATAAGATTGAAAGACCGCTAATGTTAACTACAATGCTTTAAATTAAGAAGCGCCATAACGGTCAGAACGTTAAGATGTTGAACTATTGTGAATTCATTTAAATGAATTAATTTTCAGAAATTATAATTGCGTACCGATATGGTTTAATTTCATTTTTCATATTTTATCATACACCTGTACACAATTTTTCTCATAACTTCTCATAATTTTTCAGAAATTCCAAAATGTCTTAAAAAATGTTACTTAATTATATGTAGATTATGCGCTTCCTCATATTTATAAATACTCGTAAAATACAATCTGATTGCATTTTATGAGTATTTATGAGTATGAGAAAGCGCACAATCTATAATTAAATGTGACATTTTTTCTGAGATATAATGGAATTTCTGAAAAATTATGAGAAATTATGAGAAAAAATTTTTTCAAGTCCCATACACGAAAATTTTCAGAAAGATTTCAACTTTTCACATTTTATGTGCAATAATTCTGAAATGATTCTGCAATATGTAATATAAAATGTCGCAACAAAGGATTCTACAATATGTCACATGAAATGTTTCAACAGAAATGTTTTTAAAATCTATCATATGCAATAAATTAAAAAGAATATCCCAAACAGAATAAAAAATCATTATGACATGAAGCTGACGTTAAAATGACTCCAAAATGTTTATTAAAAATTATTTTTTGATCAATCATGATTCAGTTTAATGTTATTTTAATGTTATCGTAATTTATATTGTGTTCTATCCTAATTACAAAAAACTGTATACTTGAACAATGATATTATGTGAAAACTGTAGGTATTAGTGATTTTTTAATAGTGTTTATATATATATATATACATAGAGTATATTATATACAGGGTCCAAAAAAATCAAGGCCAATACTTTAGGAGGTGATTTAGGAGTCAAAAAGGAGGAAAAAAAGCTATATAAACATAGGTCCGGAAATAAGTCGTTTTCGAGTTATATATTCCGAGAGAGAGAGAGAGAGAGAGAGAAAGCATTTATTTATTAATGTGCGTCTTGGGATGACATCCCCTCAGGCGCTTCCAATTCTTCAATACAGTAACCAAATCATTCCATGTGCAACAATATTAAATCTTAAAAATCTTAAATCTCATACCGTATGTGTATATGCATATATAACAAGCAAACAAACATAACACAATAGACAAGACAAAAAAACAAGAAAATGAATTTATGAAAATGAAATGAAATGAAATTACTGCATTAAATACAATTAGTGTGTCGTATATAAAGAATGACAAAGATGAGAAACACTTTAGATACAAAATAATTGTCACTGTCATCATTTGTAGAATGGAATTCTCTAATAAGTAACCATGAGTGTGTTCCGATATAGACTGCCAGTGCTGGCAGTACTGAAAAATCATTCCATTATTAGTGCGCAGCGCACTGCGACAGCATCCAGTAACATCAATGACGTCATAAATGGTAGCTATATTGCCACTGCGACTACTGCAGCTTTCGAGGTGAGGCAGTTACAGTAGAAATATGGTATCGAACATGGCATTATCAACATCAACGATATCAGGCATATCCACATCAGGGTACGTATTATGGAATTTTTATTCGGAATTGATATCGATCAAAATTATTCAATTATTCTTCACATTTCTATCGTATTTTTTAGAGAAAACGGGAAAATTACGGTTGGAATTTATTCCGACGCGTTCCATGATAAATACCCTGGTACTACTGAAAAAATAAAAATATTAGATCCTGAATATAACATTACATATATTGAATTGCAATCATGCAAATTTGTAACTTAACTTGTTTATTTACTTCGTGCATCGCCATGTTAATAGCACTTGAAATTTGTTCCGATATACGCTGTTACAGCTATGCTGGCAGTAATGCAGTAATTGTGGAACAGTTGTCGCAGTGTATGACGTCACGTTTACTGCACTGCCAATAAAAACGGAACACACCCCATATATAATAACTTATGTTTAATGGTGCGTATTATTTCACGAATTCTTCTGTTCGTGAAATAATACGCATCTCAGACGGTAGACCATTCCATAACCCTCACGCCACACATCTGAAAGACCGCTTGAATGCTTCGGTTCTGCATTGTGGAAGAGAGAGAAGATCATTAGCCATTCTTGTTTTTTTACACAATTCCTCAGATTTGAATGCGATGGAGTTTCGAATGATCCTAGGTTCATTTGTGACCGGAATGTTTCTGAGTTGAGACATTACGAAATATTTTCTTCTCATATCAACCTTGAGCCAGCGTAGCTCACGATAATACGGTGTTATATGATCATCTTTCCTGATGTATTATATATAAATCTTATGCAATTGTTTAATGCCCTCTGTTGACACAGATTTTGAACCACCGTTATGTTCGTGAGCTCAGCACAGCAGTAGTCCACATGAGGCTTTATTAGAGAGATGATAAGCCTTATTTTTAAATTCCTCGTTAATAAATGTTTCGATATCTTTAGCTGATACAGTTTGAAACCCATCTTGCCAATTGTACTCGCGACCTACTTATCCCGAGTTATAGTATCCGATAAGTAGACTCCTAGATATTTAACGTCTCTGAACCACCGCACAATTGCATCACCAACCTTGATCTGTGAAAGGCTTTCATGCTCGATCGCATTAATGTACCGGGCAGTCCGAAAATAATGGCCTGCATCTTATCAAAGTTTAGAAGCAGTCTATTAGAATGAGTCCATTTCACAATTGATTTTATATCTTCACTCACATCAGAGATACCTTTTCTCAATAATCGTGGTTTACAGTGCATATACATATATCTGTAGGTCATCAGCATAAAGAATGTATTTACAGCATTTGATTACTTCCTTCAAATCTGATATGTACAATACGAACAAAAGCGGTCCCAGAACAGATCCTTGTGGTACTCCCACTGTTCGTTATGCTTCGAGAGTTATATTTACGGAAGACAACGCGTATAGAACATCTTGTTCGCCTCAAGTTTAGATATCCACGAGCACACCTCGTGGGTGTCATCTCTATCGCGACGACCCACTCTCAAATCTTTGCGAGAATCAATCGTCACCAGGCCAGAAGCTCTCGAGCTGTGTTCGAAAACGAATCATTGTGAAATTCGTTTATGAATCTGTAACGGTACGTCCTCGAATCGCGTTTAACATTAGTTTCGCGTCGTTTGTTCGGTAATAGCCGAATGACATTTGAGAATGTACTTGTTTGTTGTTATTTTTTTTTGTTGTAACTTGAAGTGATTTTAAAATATAACTTTCATTGAAATATAAAAGAACTGTGATCCATGTGACACCTTTCTTGTTCCTTCGAATTCCAACCTAGCCATAGCTTGGACGACGACGAAACACCCACCTTGATCGAAGACAACGATAACGTGCCATTATTGAATCTATCATGTACTGCTTGTAGTCTTTCAGAGAGATATGACTTTATCCAGCCCAAGACTGACGTCGAAAAGCCCAAACTTTTAAGCTTCTCAATGAGAATACAATACTGAACACTGTCAAACGCCTTAGAAAAGTCGAAGAAAATGGTGACCGTAACTATTCTGCCATCAGCCGCCTTCCTGACATCATCCAGCATTCTTATTATACATGTTTGGGTGGATACATTTCCCCGATAGGCAAATTGACATTCATCTAGTAGATCACGCTCAGCAAAGTAATCTAGTATCTGAGCAGACACCATTCTCTCGAGTGCCTTGGAGATGACTGGAAGAATTGATATGGGCTTGTAATGTAGTGCACATCTTGAGTGCCTCACTTTTGGAATGGATGTGATCAAGGTAATCTTCCAACAGATCCATGCATAAGAAAAAAATTGAAGATGTGGTCAATTATAGCCATTAAGTATGGTAACGCCATTTTAATGAACCTAAGTGAGATTCTGTCAATCCCCATGGCATTCGACATGATCCTGGCAAACATCCTGGTTACCATCTTCAATATTTCCTGTGCTAGTAAATATTTAAAATAAAATTTAGTATCATCGAAGCAGTCGTCAGAATAACTATCGGCTTCGTACTCATCCTGCACTTCCACCACAGGATGATCAGCAAAGTAGACATTTAGTTCCTCCAGCGTGCATGCCAGTTTCCTATCGACTTCCTTAGTCCTGATGAGACCAAGATATTTGAGCCTATTCCAAATCATCGCCTGATTGTTTTCTTGCTCGGAGATAGATTGATAATAATTTCTCTTTGCATCTCTGACCACGTGTGTGTGTGTGTGTGTGTGTGTGTGTGTGTGTGTGTGTGTGTGTGTGTTTTGCACTCTATTTCTCATTACTTTAAAGCTATTGTAACTGGTATCACTCCTATTTCTGTGCCATATCCTACTTAGTCTATCTCTTTCTCGCATATTTCTTTAGATATCAACCGTCAACCATGGTGCTGGCAAGTTTTTATAAGCGATCATTTGCACTGAAAAGTGCCTGTCAAACATATTCATAAGTTCTGTGTTAAAGAGTTCCATCTTATCATCGATGTTGTTCAACGGTATCAGACGAGTCCAGTCAATATTTTTCAGATTCTTGACGAAGTTATTTTCATTAAAATTTTTTTAATTACGACATTGAAGTATTCTTTGTTGTCGACATTTAATACTGATTTTGTATCTAATGTAAATCAGATCATGAGCTGACAAAAACGGAACAGGAGTCTTATCAAATTTACTAAGTTTATTTACGTCGTCAATGATACATAAATCGAGAAAGGTACTCGAATGTTTCTAATGATGAGTACCTTCAAACTGCACAAGATGCATATTCGAAGAGATAGTAAAGCTATGTATTTGAGCACTGTCATACGAATCTACTAGCATGTCAGCGTTGAAATCACCAAAGATAATCGAGTGTCGATAATTAGATTGTAAGTCAAGAAAAAGTTATTCAAATTCCGACAGATAACCGCAATGCAGCGGCCTATAGACCACAGCTAGCAGAAGCTTGGAACTAATACTAAAGTTTGTCTCAGTTATGTATTCTGGCTTACAAATCTGTACATCAGTAACCGACTGTTTCAAGATAATAGCATTTAAAGAATTATGTAGAAAGAATGTCACTCCGCCATTTTGCCTTCTCTCACAGTCGCATCTAGAGAGTGTGTAATTTTGAAGAGTCACCATTGAATCCTGTACTTTAGGCTTGAGCCAGGTTTCTGACATGCAAATGACGTGATAATCAAAATCAGTAAAATAATGGCGAAATTTATCGAAATGCGCAGTCAATGACTGACAATTGGCATGCCTGCAGGTCCTCATAATCTGCGGCAGATTTATTCATAGTTAATGTACAATAATTTGTCTTTTATTTTATTTCTTAATATCGGACACCTCCTTGCATCCAGAGCTGAATGTTCTGCACCAAAAACAGAAGTTAGCATTACTAACACAATTATTACATTTAGGCACTTTATACTTATTATTGCAGTCTCTCGACTCACGAGTACCGGAACAGAGTGTCCACAAATGGAAGTAGCAATGCAGTCCTTCGCAAAATGTCCAAATCTTAAGCATTTGTAACATTGCAATATTCTCATGTAGTCCTCGATTATTTACATACTGAGTACTGCAAGTATATATGATCACTATTGACCAATCGCTTGCGCATATCTGGAGCAGCTTGTAACTTTTTTACTCTCTTTTGGTTTGTAGACATAAATGATCTTCGGATCTGCCTTTTTATCTCCATTCAGGTTTTGGACAATAATGTCCTCTCTGATTTCCTCTGACTTTAAGTTCTGCTGGAATACTATGTATTATTAGGCGTGGATTATATTTCTTATTCTTTATGACCTTTAATCCCGCTTTAGCAAGATTGGGATTTACTTTTATTGCCTCTATATTCGGCGAGGCAGCATTTAATTTGATGCCATTCTTTCCTACGTTTGTGAATAGGATGATCAACTGTCCCGAATTTTGTGGGACGTCCCGATTTTCGACTTTTTTAGAGGCGTCCCGAAAGAACCCTAGGCGGGACGCCATTTGTCCCGATTTCACACGACACACTGCAAATTGTTCACCGTCACCATCGTCACCGGTCACAGTCACTCAGGCACTCACAGCTCATAGCGCTTGAACAGTGAAAAATCCCTAGGTACCGACCGCTGTGAACTGTGAATTGGTGACATGGTGACTGTATTCATTTCAACGTGATTAATCGGGATTCCCGTAGATGACTTTATCGCCTGTATCGTCGACGATTGGTCGACGGGTGTCATAGTTTAAGAAGAAGAGATTCCTATGGATATACGTTTCGGTACGTAGCCTCGTGTATCTTTTCTACATGCTGCAAACGTGCTATATAATCTAGTATCACTAGGTGCATTCAGTGCTACAACCACTCACTGAGCACTCAGTGAGCGCTTGTATCTTATTGGCATATTCCGTTAGAACTAGACCAAAGAATATAGACCAAACAGATACAAGAGCTCACTGAGTGGTCAGTGAGCGGTTATGGTACTGAATGCACCCACTGTTTGAAAGCAGTCCGCAAGAAAATTGAAGCAAAAAATCAGTTTAATCGTATGCATAACAAGTAACAATATACAGGGTGTAGAAAAAGTCCCGGACCCCTTAAATATCTTGAAAAATAATCATTTTTGAGAAAAATGTTTTATACAAAAGTTGTAGGGTTGAAAATAATCTATTGATTGACCTTATCAATTTGACCTTGGATGGCACCATCAACTCAAGGTCAACTCAAGGTCAAATCGATTCTTTTAAACGAAATATCCTATTTTTTATTTTAGAATCTAATAGCTGAAGTCGGGAGTTTTCCAAAATACTATTATAAAGCCTCTTTTTAATCAGTACTTTTCTAGTTATGAGAGTTGAAAGTTACGGAACCACTGGCATTAGCATTATCTAAGCTATTACGTAGAAATTGTCCTACTGGATTTATGAGTGCCCGCGAATGTCTGTATCTCTATCTCCTTCTCCCTCCTACCCTTTCTTTCTCCTTCCCCCCACCCCTTCCTTCCTACTCCTTTCCATCCCCTCTCCCTCCTTCCTACTCTTTCAACAAAGCCGGAGATTACATAAGTTAGAGATTTCTCCTGTCAGGTTCACTCCTTCTGTGACCTGTGATTAAGAAGGTATACTTTTCATTACTAATGACACTACTGATATTTAATAATATAACTACTGATATCAGTAGTATCACTACTGATACGCAATAGTGTCACTGTTGAGCCAGTAGTACTACTAGTAGTATATAACGACATATGATGTAATACTATTTCATAAAACTATTTCCAGTAATTGTAATTTTTGTTATACAAAATTTATTAGAGTAAAAAATACATACAGGGTCTTCAAAAAGTCCAGAAACGGTCGAATATTTCGAAAATGAAGCATTTTTGAAAAAAACGTTCCAAACAAAAATTAGGTTTCAAATGATGTATTTACTAATCTAATCGGTTTGACCTTGGGTGGCGTCGCCAAGGCCAGGTCAAGGTCACGTCGATTTTTTTAAATGGAACCCCCTATTTTTCATTACATTTGCTTGTAGCTTACATCGAGAGCTTTTCAAAACACTATAATAAAATATTTTTTCATTAAGTATTTTTCGAGTTATAAGGTTCGAAAGTTACAGTACAGTCGGCATTAGCATTACGCAAGTTGTCCGACTGACGGCTAAAATCTCTTGAATGTTGTTCAGGATCATGTACTGGATAACATTTGTTATGAAGATTATTCCTCTTATTTTCATTTTTGCACTAAAAATTCATTTTTACGTAAAAATGAAAATAAGAGGAATAATCTTCATTGGCTTTGATCTTGACAAATGTTATCCAGGACATGATCCTGAACAACATTCAAGAGATTTTAGCCGTCAGTCGGACAACTTGCGTAATGCTAATGCCGACTGTACTGTAACTTTCGAACCTTATAACTCGAAAAATACTTAATGAAAAAATATTTTATTATAGTGTTTTGAAAAGCTCTCGATGTAAGCTACAAGCAAATGTAATGAAAAATAGGGGGTTCCATTTAAAAAAATCGACGTGACCTTGACCTGGTCTTGGCGACGCCACCCAAAGTCAAACCGATTAGATCAGTAAATACATCATTTTAAACCTTACAATTTTTGTCTGAAACGTTTTTCTCAAAAATACTTCATTTTCGAGATATTCGACCGTTTCCGGACTTTTTGAAGACCCTGTATATGTCGTTAGAGCAATTAGTATTATTTCAGCTTGTAGAAATAATATCTTATAGTATTATTAAAAACAATTATATTAAAAACAAGTATTATTATACTTAGGTATCTTCATTTGTACATTACAATTATATTTAACATTAATTATTTTTTCTATACATGTTTCGTCTCTTTCACAACATCTTTGACTAGATATATTACAACGTCCATTAGCATCATAGGTATTCATAGTTCTTAGAAGAAGCAGTTTCCGTACGATCGCAAGATCAAGCATAGTAATTGGAGATACGTATTCGGATGGGTAACCGCGCATAGGAGAATCATGAAATTAATTCCCGAATACATCAAGGAAACTTTTTTTTATTATAATTGTGTCGTGTATCTTCTGAAATATGATGCTAATCTATAATACTTATTTTTGCAATAAAATTTCAGTGAAATTTCAACGAAATTTTTTCCACCACTATTACACTACTAGTGACACTAGTAGTGTAATAGTGCAATAGTGGTTGAATTTATTACTGTGTGCACTATTGCACTAGTAGTGACGCTAGTAGTGACGTTAGTTGTTTTTTTCCATAAAGGTTGTGCGTCCGTCCTTGCTCGTGGTCTTCTACAATGGCTTTCTGTTGTTTATCCAAATCTCTAGTACCACGAGTCCGTGCCATAATGTAGAACAGTAGTCTAACTATTAAAACTATGTTATGATAGTAAAAAGAATAGCTGCAACACGAAAAAAGCACAAAAGAGCGATTTAGGGAAAATCAGTAAAGGTTTCGAAAATCATTGTGTATTTTGTCAAATTTTATCATTCATCATACACAAAGTGCACCTATCACCAAATGTCTACTGTACAAATTTGAGCGCATTTAACTCACCTTGAAAGAAGTTATGCTCAAAAAACATAAAGGTGATACACTTTTGAGCGGTACTGTAGGTAATGAATATATAATAATATAGAAATGTTATGCAATGTAGAAGGTAAGATTATGTAATGTATTATAGAAAGTTATGCAAATTAAAATTGTATTATGCAAATAAAATGTTGTCTTGTATATAATATTAAGCATTATTTTTATTAAGTATATTTCGGGAATCATATTTACATATATTATATTGTATTAATAAGATTGCAAGTACTAAATAAAATCATATATACAATGAAAATACTATTTTATATAATATATATTTATTGTAATGTTTTAGTTCTCCATTGAATAATACAATTTTTTGAATACAATAAATTTATGTATCATTTTTGAGAAATACTTTAAGTTTCTAATATATGTTTCATAATCTGTAAATAGATCACAAAACTCTTAATAAATTTATTTAAGTACTTCAAATTGAGAGGATTATGGTCAGCAATATTTTAAAAAGGTTTTAGCTATTTCCATAACTTTTTGATAATATTTTAAGAAGATTGAAGATTCTTTTTGTAACATTTTAGCAACCTTTCAACAAGGTTTCATGTGAAAGAATCGCAGACATTTTGCTATTCCAGAACAGTCTCAGGAATGTTGCAGAAATGTCGCAACTTTTATGGAATGTTTCTTTTTAGTTGAAATATTTCTGAAATATTTTGGAAACGTTCGGTGCTGTATGGAGTGTATGAGAAGATATGAGAAATGAAGTATTTTATATGAGAAAATATGAAAATATACTACGTATTTAAAAGGAGAAAATCTTACAAATGATGACAAAATATATAGAAAAAGTCATATTTTCTTATTGCACTTTATGGGTACTTATGAGCATATGTATATGAGAAAGCGATCATTCTATGAATAAATGTGAAAAAATATAACATACATGAAAGGAAAAAATTTTACAAATAATGACAAAATATGTTGAAAAAGTCATATTTTCTTATTGCACTTTATGGGTACTTATGAGCATATGTATATGAGAAAGCGATCATTCTATGAATAAATGTGAAAAAATATAACATACATGAAAGGAAAAAATTTTACAAATAATGACAAAATATGTTGAAAAAGTCATATTTTCTTATTGCACTTTATGGGTACTTATGAGCATATGTATATGAGAAAGCGATCATTCTATGAATAAATGTGAAAAAATATAACATACATGAAAGGAAAAAATTTTACAAATAATGACAAAATATGTTGAAAAAGTCATATTTTCTTATTGCACTTTATGGGTACTTATGAGCATATGTATATGAGAAAGCGATCATTCTATGAATAAATGTGAAAAAATATAACATACATGAAAGGAAAAAATTTTACAAATAATGACAAAATATGTTGAAAAAGTCATATTTTCTTATTGCACTTTATGGGTACTTATGAGCATATGTATATGAGAAAGCGATCATTCTATGAATAAATGTGAAAAAATATAACATACATGAAAGGAAAAAATTTTACAAATAATGACAAAATATGTTGAAAAAGTCATATTTTCTTATTGCACTTCATGAGTATTTATGAAAAAGCGATCATTCTATGGATAAATATGACGTATTATATGAAAAATTGTGAGAAATTATGAAGAAATTATGAGAAATTCTAAGACATTTTATGAGAAATTATGAGAAAAATTTTTACCAGGGGTGACTCTTGAGTCGATTATGAAATAACAAATATATAGGTCTGTTTTCTGTGGTTTTCTGTGGAACTAGTGTACACTTTTGGAACTTAAAGTGAGATAGATATTTGTTTGATATTTATCGAAAGCGAGAAAGAGAGTTCTAGTGCAGTCTAGTACAGGAACAAAAAACAGACCAATATATTAGATCTAGATTGATCGGATCGCATCAGACGATCGATAAGACGTAGTTGACTTGGTCCAACGCGGTTTTGATTTCAAAAGTTATCAGTGTTCAGTGTTTTTCCATTGTCGCGGTGATGGAAAAACTGAGGAAACAACCGCTAAAGTTAACTGATAATTAGTCGCTTAATTGCAACCTTCGTGTGTCGTTAAGTAGATACGAGAACAGTGGAAAAAAACGTGAAGCAATAAACATTAAACAAATTATTTCGAACTGTCGGTCGAAGTGAATCGTGCGATCGCTGTGAGTGTACAGAAGGTAAATAATAATTTTCGATCAGTAATATTCGATCAGTAATTTCCTTGAAATAAACTTTAAAATTATATACATATACACATATATATAAATATAATAAATACGTAGTCCTCTTATGGAACAAGTGAATTAATATTGCCATGTATTTCTACTTGTCAATATATTCATTTCGACTATGATTTGAAGAGTAAAAAATAAAAAAGAGAGATAAAGAAAAAGAGAAAGAGAGAGACAGAAAGAAAAATTTTAAATAATTAACATAATTTAAATACGTTAGAACCACGGTTGTCACATTCCGATAAAAGCTTCATTAAATCTCAAGGGTCCCTCCGCTGGAGATTTCACTGTTTTTAATATTTAAAAAATAATCCTAATATTTAAAATAATTAAATATTATAAAAAAGCCGTAGCTTGAAAAACAACTACGAACGTTTGAAAAATTTAGTGAATATTAGCTAAGAAGCAGCTGATCACATTCTGTCATATGTAGAGGAAAGAAGGGTAAAAGATGACGACCTTAAGGTTTATCGACTTTTTCTAATTTCTGTGATGAGGTAAAAAGAAAGATTTTTTTTCAAATTCACTAGTCTTAGTTTAACAATTGTTAATAAAAAAATTAAAAAAAATTTTTTTTCACAACATTGAAGTACTCTTGAAACCGTACAACTTTCGTTTAAAAAATTTTTTTCCATCTTTTATACATCCGACGGTATTCGGCTCGAAATAGAAATATCGTTTTTTTCAAAGGGATGTTTCACCCCTTAAACATGAGTGAGCGCACATAAAAAAATACGTGTCTCTCTTAGATTTTCGTGTTTAACGACATATTTCATGGAGAATTAAATCGGTTCCGAATAGTTGTGAAACTTTCCTTGTAAGACAAACAAATCCCACTCTACATCTTACTACAAGTATCTAGGAAAAATTAAGAATTTCTAAAATCTTGTCTCAAATCTATGTAGTTTTTCTGTACTTTTTTGTTAACATTTTTTTCCTCCAGGAACTTACTACTTAATTTAAATTAGTTTTTACTATTTAATCGATCAGCACTAAAAATTCAAACTTGACTGTGTGAAATAAGCCTCTATTTCTTAATTGTTATATGTTCACATCGCGGTCTAATATAATACTTTATCCATACAGAACCGAAAGTTTTCAGAAATATCTCAAAAATACAAGGGCAAATCAATAAGTACCCGTGTTTGAAGACAGATGACGTTGCTGATGCAAGTTGGCATTACTATCGTGTACTACCATCAATTCAAATGACGCCATACAAAATTTCAGAGTGATTCATGCAACAGTCTTGATTTGACAGCAATTCGAGTGTTTGATGTTTTCCGATACAATGGAAAAAGAACAATATCGATCCGTGATTCGCTTTTTATTTTTGGATGGAAAAACGTGCGAAGAAATAAAAACGAAGTTGGATGCCTTCTATGGGAACCCTTCACCATCTATGACAACCGTCAGATATTGGTTCAACGAATTCAAACGTGATCGTTCGTCTATTTTTGATGAGGAGCGCCTAGGCTGCCCGGCAGACGTGGTTACTGAGGAAATCGTTGAAAAAGTCCACGACATGATTCTCGCTGATCGCCGAACGAAAGTGCGTGAAGCAGCAGAGGCCATAGGCGTGTCGTATGGAACGGCATTCAATATTTTGCATGATAATTTAGGAATGAAAAAGTTGTCGGTCGCGATTGTTCACGGTGGACAATAAGCGAATGCGGCTATCAATTTCAAAGCAATGTTTGGAGCTGTTCAAGCGCAATCCGAAGGAGTTTTTGCGTCGAGTAGAAACCGTTGATGAAACATGGATTCATTACTACACACCGGAGACCAAGGTACAGTCAAAACAGTATTTCACCCGAACGTGCTCCGAAGAAGGCTAAGGTCCCATTGGCCGGAAAAGTGATGGCCACTGTTTTTTGAAATGCGCAAGGCGTAATCTTCATCGACTACATGGGGAAAAGCGAAACTATCACGGGGCAATACTGTGCTGACTTATTGGGCCGATTCGATGTCGAATTGAAGAAAAAACGCCCCCATTTGGCGAAAAAAAAGTGTTGTTCCATCAGGACAATATGCACCGGCTCACTCCTCCGCAGTCGCCACAGCCAAATTGGTCGAATTGCGGTACGATTTGCTGCCGCATCCACCATACTCTTCGGATTTGGCTTCCTGCGATTTCTTCTTGTTTCCAAACTTAAAAAAATGGTTCGGTGGAAAAAGATTCACGTCGAATGAGGAGGTTATTGCTGAGAGGCCTATTTTGCAGAGTTCGACAAATCGTATTTTTCGGAGGGGTTAAAAAATGGCAGAAACGTTAGGAAAAGTGTATCCTCCTAAAAGGGGATTACGTTGAAAAATAAAAAAAAGTTTTGTGAAAATCTTGCATCTTCATTACTACACGGGTACTTATTGATTTCATATTTCAAAGTGAAATACTTCATAAAATTACAAAATATGTCTGCAACATTTCTGAGACAGCTCTGGAGTAGCAAAATATTCGCGATTCTTGCACATGAAGCCTTGTTGAAAGATTGATGAAATGTAAAGAAATTGGAAAGAATAAGGGCAATAGGAGTCAGGCGCAGAAGACGTCGCGCACATAATACACCCATAAAGCGTAAAACTTCTTTATTCTACTAAACGCGCTTACATTTTTCGGCTCACTTTTGAGCCTTCTTCAGAGACAACACAAACTGGCATATATGAACTGTGAATAAAAGTCATCTTGTGTCATGGTGAACTCCCATACATCGAGAATTTAAATGCCAGAAATTAAACCCAAATAAAAATGAAAGAAAAAGAAAAAAGGAGAAAAAAGAAAGGAAATATTGGAAATATCGAAATAGAGAATATGGAAAACCCCCCCCACACACACACACACACACACGCGCGCGCGCACGCACGCACGCACGCACGCACGCACGCACGCGCGCGCGCGCACACACACACACACACACACACACACACACAAATTTATCAAAAATTTGAACATATTAGACACCAATGTATTGTGAATATCTTGAAGTTGGAATTGAACGATACTTATAGGAAAGTAGATTTCACTCGTGTAGAGCTTTTTTGACTTGCATGTGTTATTTCCCATTGCCTTCCCATTCATATTTGTGACTCCTTCTTTAATAAACAAGAGAAATCTTCATATCTTTTCTTCTTGCGCGAAAAGAGTAGAATTGATTCGAAGTGTTGCTGGCTGTTGTCGAAACAGAGGAAAGAATTACTAAATAAATTACTAAATAATAATATTAAAAATATCAGGCCTATTCGTTATTATCAAAAGACAGTGTCCGCTATCGATGTTGACCATTGCAGGGATGGAGTGGTGGAGGATGGTTGGTCGGAGGTTAGGTTGTCGTTGTACTCTAATGTGCAGAATCCAACTGTTGAGACAGTTAGAGAAATATAGATTGATCCTCAGCCCTTTCTTCCATTAATTCCT
Organism: Mycetomoellerius zeteki; assembly: GCF_001594055.1. Classification (NCBI taxonomy): domain Eukaryota; kingdom Metazoa; phylum Arthropoda; class Insecta; order Hymenoptera; family Formicidae; genus Mycetomoellerius; species Mycetomoellerius zeteki. The sequence goes on along the minus strand of NW_017258042.1, from coordinate 3,927 downwards.
TCTCTTCATTTGCCTCACAAAGGAACGGCTGGTTCCTGAATCTGTCAACCGTTTCCATACCTCCAAATATACAGAACTTTTTACAATTGGGAGATAGCTTTGCCTTACCTTTGAATAATAGATTAAATTAACGGTCGATCCTATTAAGTGTATTGAAAATAATATTTACAAATTGCTTATTAATGAACAGATCTCGATCTCGAACTACTCATTTCCTGTTTTAAATAACTTAGCTTCTTGTTCCCTATATTGTATGGAAGTAGATAGGAGTTTGTTATAGTTAGTAAAAGACACTAGGATTTTTTTAAGAGATATGAATAATAGGGCTATTTTTACTCGTGCGAATAAGGGTAGTGTGATGGTGGCATTGGATAGACAGGTGTATATTTCCAAGGTTAATGAGATGCTTCAGGATGAGAATACTTATGAGGTCATTGAAAA
>NW_017258042.1:0-1576 GCF_001594055.1 Mycetomoellerius zeteki | reverse complement strand
TTAGCCTCTTCATTAACATTCATTAACATTGACTATGCGATGGACTGTATCAAAAACGATTGGCGATTTATTTCTAGAGATTGTTGTTTACCTGAGGAGGGATTCATCAAAGCGGTTTAGTTTGTTTTAGATTCTACTTTCTTCATTTTTGATAGTGTTATATATAAGCAGAATTACGGTACTCCTTGGACTCTCCGTTGTTTCTCGTCATCGCGGATCTAGTTATGCGAAAGTTGGAGAGAACTTTGTCTTTGATTCGGTTTCCGTTACTCTTTTACTATAGGTATGTTGACGATATAATCATGGCAGCGCCTGATTCATCGGTTATTTCCATTCTTGATATTTTTAATTCTCAGCATCCAAGGCTTCAGTTTATTATGGAATAGGAGGTAATAGATTGAATTTTTTGGATGTTACAATGATTAGGGATAATGAGTTGATAGAGTTCGATTGGTACCACAAGTCGACCTTCTCGGATAGATATTTGAACTTTTAGTCACAGCACCCAGTTTCTCAAAAAGTAGATACAATCGTGGGATTAGTTGATAGGGTAGTTTTACTTTCGAATCCTAAATTTCACTTTGATAATTTCTGTTTCATAATTAAAGTATTGTTAGAGAATGATTATCCATTGAATTTTATATTTGAATACTGAATATTAGCAACCGTTTGAAGAATATTATTATGGTTAGTAATAGGAAGAGTGTTGTTAATGATAATAGCGTTGATGTAGTGCAGCCTTCGTGGTTCACTGTTCCTTTCGTTCGTGGTATTTCCGAGAAGTTTGGTAGATTGAATAGCGGTCAAATGAGGGTATCGTTTTATAGTATCAATAAATTACGAGAATTCATTAGGGTGCATAAGGATCCCTTACCGCGTGACAAGAAGTCGAATGTTGTTTATAAGATTTTTTGTAAGAGTTGCGACGCGAGTTATGTGGGACAGACGTGTAGACAGCTGAAGTCAAGAATCATGGAACATAGGAACCATATCCGATGGAACACGTCTATCCGTAATGTTATAACAGAGCATCGGTTACAAGAAGGTTATGATTTTGATTGGGACAACGTTATAATATTGGACGAGGAACCACACTATAGGAAGAGATTGATTTCGGAGATGATATTCGTCAGGAGACAGACGCACGGACTCAATTTGCAGATGGATATGGAGGGGCTTCTCAAAGCCTATCTTCCGATTATAGACAAGCTATAAAAGGTCGAGTTGTTGTCGCGCCTAATCAGTCAGTGTCGCTCGTACACAGTAATGAGTCCTTCTGGCGTGATTTTTGATTACTTTTCAACTTTCATTTTCTTGAAATTGATTAACGTTTTAATGTTAGATTTTCCCATTTGTAATCTCGGAAAATACTAGCTAAAAGTGACTCACTGTGTCTGATACTGACTGGCCAACATATCAAAAATCGGTTTTTGAATTATTAATAGTAATGTTTGCGATATGGTGCTTTGTGATCATGGTGAGCGTCCTTATTTTCGGAATAATTAATTATAATCTTAAAGTTTTTTGATAAATTAATATATATATATATTTTCCATATTCTCTATTTCGATATTTC
>NW_017258041.1:19742-27945 GCF_001594055.1 Mycetomoellerius zeteki | reverse complement strand
ATATTTAAAAAAAATTTTAATATTAATTTTTTTCTTTTGCTTTTATTAGAACTCATTTTTGGTTTAAAGGTGTGTGATTTAATGAAAAAGATATGTAATTTAAGATTGGAGAATTGTAAAAAAAGTGAGATGAGATCTCCTTCGATATTTTTACATATGGACCGCATGTTACGAATACAACCGAACTCTTTACTGGACTTTATAATTTGACTGAATTTTCTGATAATTATGTAAGATTGTTTATTGTTTTTACATTGAAAATGATCCGATCGGTGTCGAAACGTTTGCATGTATGTTTGTATGTATGTTATAACTGGCTCGTAGCCCTTTCTTTTAACTATTGATTTAATATTAATATTACATAAAAATAAAAAAATTATGTGTAAATATAAATAAATATGTGTTAAAATCCTATATTTGAATAAAATTATTTATTCGAACTTTTCTTCCTTCACATTACCGCATAATACTCTAACGCATGTTTTTTGGGTGGGTGACGGTGGTGAAAAATACCAAATGCATCGTAAAACGATGCATTTATGACCCATCAATCAGGGTCCTATTTTTTATAAAAAATGAAAAAAAGGGGTCCTAGGTAAACAGCGGTACCGGTGACCCTGGGACCTTCTCCGCACCCCGTTCCCGCTTTCCTAGTGACGTCATACCCCCACCTCCGAAGAATCCCCGCGCTCCGTTTCCCCTCGCCACCGAGTACTCCCCGCGCCCCGCATTCCCCTCTAGCCCCATGGGTTAGAACCGGCCTTATACATCTACTATTATGTTCGCTTAAAAATTATTATGACAAGTAAATAAGATATTAAAGCGTAAAACTGAAAATAGCTTTAAGAGAATCATCTTAAGATATTATAAGGAAGTAATGTACAGAGATGAATAAATAGGTTTTACTCACTTTAAGGAGAAATAATAAAAATTATTATAACTCTTAATAGTTTTTATTATTTGTAATGTTACCATTATCATGTCAATTTTCTTATTCGTCGATTTATTGTTTCGACGATTACTTATACATATGAATATGGATAACGTATATACAAAAGCGTTAATAATTAATTCTCAATAATGGTATGTCGTAATGTAATTTTATTACATATGGTTGAATTCGTAAAAATATAATCTTTAATTTGGTAAAAAAATTTGAAAATTAAAAAAAATTATGGGTTGTCGGTGTATTTTGTTAAACAAAAGGATAAAGAAAAATTTTGTTTCTGTATAACTTTAAAGTACTCTTGAAACTGTACAACTTTTATTAAAAAAATTTTTTTCTATCTTTTATACTTCGGATCATATTTGTCTCGGAAGAAAAATACCGTTTTTTTTTCAATGGAATGTTTCACCCCTTAAACATGAGTTAGGGCACATATAAAAAAATACGTGTCTCTTAGATTTTCGTGTTTAATAACATATTACATAGAAAATCAAACCGATTCTGGACAGTTGTGAAATTTCCCTTGTAAGTCCACACAGGTCAAAATTTTTTTTCGAAAATTTGGCATTTTATTGAGAGTTCTGGTAACCCCCCGAAGAGTTCTATCGATTGTCCTATATGGACCATAGTACTACAATGAACGGTAGAAAAGTTATAGCCCTTCGAAGTTTCGGAATCGTGAACTTGGCTTCCTCGAAATTTCAAATGGTTTTTTTTACCGCTTTAATCGATGGAACTCTCTAAAATTAATAGAGAATTTTAAAACTCTTCGGGGGGCAACCAGAACTCCACTTATTTTTTCAAAATTTTGAAAATGAGCCAGCTTTACAAAGGTCCTTTTTATTTTAAAACTGACCTCATTGGTTAGACTCTGGTATAAAGGTGCTGACATCGCTAAAATCAAATGCAGTTTATCTAGAAATCTGTAATTTGGTTTTACCAACTGCTAAATTTACACTGTCGACGTACTGCCGGACTTAGCGCTAAAGCGATTTTCGATTATCTTTTATATGGCGTTACGTGAATGCACATTGTTATTCAGTTCCACAGCTCTTTTCCATTGATTGTCATTCGAGAAAATAGGAGAAACGTGAATAATTGTTTGGTATGTTGAATAATTTATCTATGTTCAAGTGAGTCGGACAGTTATGTGTACATCTTGAAATTTTTCTCAATGTGTGCTGATGCCTTCGATTGATTCTTTCGTAAAATAATTCGTCAAACGATACATCAAGGGTGTTTTCCAGCAAGGACACAATCAGTCACAATAAGATTCACTGTGTTACACAGTATCTATATTCTTGTTAGAAAACGCCCCAAACAGAACTTAAAGCTGGCCGCACACGATGCATGATTTTCATGCTTACTCTCTTGCATGCTGATCAATGCATGTTACTTTGCTCGGCTCGCTGCATAAACGTCATCACACGAAGGTGGCAACCGTGGTGGTTCAATTGTAATGATGCACAGAAATCGAAACACTAGAGGCGAGAAGGTTAAGTATAAATGAAAACTATTATTTAGTACTTTTAATATTCAAAATATAATATTAATATAATATTAAATATAATATTTAATATAAGACATCGTTTTCACAGTAATAATACAGACTGTCAAAGAAGACAATAACCAACTATAACCTATACATCTCTTGCGCATGACTGATGCCAATCAATCACGTGAGTGATTCTTAACGTTTTGATTGGCGCGTGCAAGAAAACGAGCATGAAATAATGCACCATATCAAACATAAAAATCAAGGATGGTAGCATACTTCGCTCAATGCATCAAGGTGTTTAGCACGCATCAGAGGAGGCACAGCAGCATGTAAGCCCATTATGCAGGAAATCGTGCATCGTGTGCGGCCAGCTTAATGAAACAAAAAACGACAATACAAATGTCCCCAAGTTCGCATTTGTTGTTCGTACATTGTTCATTTTTTCAATGTATATTCATCTCAAGAAAAATAGCATTTGTTTAAATACCAGCAAATATACTTTCGAAGTAAAAAAGCTTTTACTACCTTATAGGAAACATTAATGAATTAAAAAAATAATTTTTTTTCCACAATTTTATTAAAATGGTCTAATTACAAATTAAATGAAAAGTGAATGTATTTGTTACTAACAATTTAAGTATAACTAAAGAATTTTAAGAAACTATATAAGCTACAACAAATTTTTAAAAATCTGTTAAGTTCGAGAAAAAAATGTTTAGATTTTACAGAAATAATTTAAGGCAAATTACAGAAAAAGATGTAAGATAATTGTTTGATTTTACTTGCAAATATCACACAGCTATACGAGTTACAATTAATATACTGTTAAATAATTATTTCAGTACTTCATTGATATTTATGAGAAGTACAAAAGATGTACGACATTGAAAAATTATTGAAAATATTGACGGATCCCGTTTACAGAGTGATTGACGAAAATGGAAATGTTTTCCTCCTTCTAATGATATGTATGTATCTATTGAAACAGCCATGGATGGTAATCCCAAAGCAAAACATGTGTATGTAATTGTGAAGATTAATCAGAATGGGATTTATGATCGTCTTCTGAGTACATTCTCGATCACTCTGAATGATATTGACAAATCTGTCAATTCTGATGTCTCAGGAATTTTAACAACAAACATATTTGATATAATAATATCAAGAGCAGAATGGCGTACAATAAGACCCCAAGAAGTAATCTATAATGATGGGAAAAAGTACGTGACTTTGACGTCTGGATGGACAGACTTATTCGCCGATAAAATTTGGATGAAGACAAAAATTCCTTGTGCTTGGTCATTCAAAAGTGCCAAGGGATCGACTAAAAAAGAACATCCATCTATTAAAATTAAAGGAATATGTAAAGAATGTGATGCAAAAATAATAGGATCTATTGAAAATTATTCAATTAAGTGTAATATTTTATTAAAAATCGTAATTAATAATTACCAGCCCGATTTTTTTCATAAAAAAAGACGACAGTTGGCAAGGAATCGAAGAATACAAGTAGCGAGCAATCTCATCGATTCAAAGACAGATGCGATTGTATACGTACAAAATAAGGTAAAATCTTTGATTCAGTTTGGCGATCCTTATCCTCCCGTCTTACCAAAAAATGATGTCTTACGTAAAGCAAAGAGTGAAATACAAGAAAAACGCCTAGGCATCACAGGTATTATCAATTTTTACATATATATATTAATCTAATTTTTAGTAAAAAAATGCTATAAACTGACATACAAATATTAAAATCTTTAAAATTAATGGAAATTATTAAATTGCTTCAATATTTATAAATTTATGCTAATTATGAATGTATACAAATACTTTTCTTAAATATATTCGCTATTCTTCATAAAAATGATATCATATTGCATAGATAAAATGAATAAATTCAATGTCTTAATGGAGATACATATTAATAACTAACAATAACTTCTTCATTTTTATAACATAATTTGCATTTTTAGGATCATTACCAATAAGCAATTTAGTTGATGCCCAAAGTATTACCCACGCAGGAATTATAAAAAAGGTTGGAGCATCACCATTTTTTTGTCATTATTGGACGAAGGAGCAGAAATTATTTTATAAGTTAAACTCGAAAACAGATAAGTCATCATTTATAGCAGTTGACGCTACAGGATCGATAGCAAAAAAAAATAAGATATACACATATAAAATCAAAGTATATCTTATTTTATCAATGTATGAGCGTTACACGTGCAGGGAGTGTACCTGTTTTTCAAATGTTATCTGCTGATCATACTGCAGTTGCAATAACAACATGGTTTTTGACCATTTTGAGCGATGGTGTCGCGATTCCTAAAATGGTTGTTTGCGATTTTAGCATGGCCTTATTGATATCTATTGCAATTGCATTTGGGAAAAGAGCTGATTTAAAAGATTATTTGAATGTATGCTTTGATATTGTGACAAACAAACGGAAGACACTCCTTGCAATGTATATTCGTATAGACGTTAGTCATCTAGTAGCGATAGTATGTAGATGGACCGGTATTAAAAAGCATCCATTTCCAAAAGTGCGCCAATTTTATATAAGATCTATTTGTCATGCATACCAAATGGATTCATTTGAAAACTTAGAATATTTTTTGGAATCAATTTTAATAGTAGTACTCAGTCATACACTAACTTCCGATTCTGGCAAATCACATCCATCCCAATTACGATTTGAATACGTAAATTCCGTTATTAAAGGGATGCCAAATGACAAAATTCACGATGATAATGACAATGAAATAGAACAAGCGGAAAACAAGAAAATTGAGGAAGATAAGTATGAAGAGAATTTTCAAGAGCAACGTCCTGAAGCTTGGGTGAAATGGTCTACAAATATTTACGAACAAGCTTCAAGTATTGCAGCTCAATGTGTTTCTGGCGAAACATTAAATGCATATTATAAAGAAGTTGCTGAAAATATAAAACGCTTAATGTACTATCTTCTTCTTTGGGCCGGTATTATGATACCATTTTTTGGCATTAGAAATCGCGTTGCTACATCTTCTAGCATTGAAGCAGAATTCGCTAATATCAAAACACGAGCTTTTAGAAACGAACTACCTCAAAGGGCCGATAAATTTATTCTTCGTCACGTAGATTATTTAGATGGACACGTGAAAGAAGCTTCAGCAAAATCCACATTTTCAAAAATTGCTCCAATTAGAGAAGAAATAAAGACGTTTTTGGAAAAGCCTGTAAAACAAAAAGTTGAAATCAGTGGTATATCGATTAACACCGACCTATTACAAAGCAACTTTGTCGGTCCTTTATCTAGTAAAGATATTTGTAATGATATACAAGATGGTGTGGAAAATGTAGACTTGCTTGAAGAAATAGATAAAGCAATAAATGCTAAAAGTTCAGAAGACGCGAAGAAGTTCGATTGTAGTAATGTAGAACATAACAGAATGGAAAATTTAGATATTATGATAGAAGAAGATATTACAAGGGAAAAAGCGACAGAGCATAAAAACTTAGAAAAAGACGTGAACGAAATCGATTGTAATTATATACATGATGCCAGTATTGAACAGGCAGATAAAAACATTGAAAAGAGCATGAAAATAGATAGCGCGATAAAATACGAACAGATAGGTAATATTTTAGAAAAAGATGCGATTAAATCCGAATTAGAATCTTATAATCACCTTAATGTTAATGAAAATTGGGGTGGAAAAATTACACCAAATAAAAGAATAAAACGTCCAACTTACATGGATCCCTTCCCAGACTGGGATTTTGTGCAATCGGATAGATTTGTGTCTATTCCTATATTGTCATATTGAGAAATGGCAGTTTATGCGATAGCATTAAAATTAAAGATAAACATATGTGTATAAGAAATACATGTGCAATTGACTCCTTAATACAATTGTTAGCACATGCAATAGGCAAAGAAAAATTGTACAAAAATTTTATTCAGGATTTTCAATACCCAATATTTAATTTAGCACAACAGATTGTAATCCGTGGAAAAATTATAGCAAGTGATTACAAAACTCGCATGGAAATCTTACAGGAAACAAATTTATATAAAATTTCAGGTACTAGATATATGTACCTGTTTTTTCTCGATGCTAATTGCAATGTAGATCATTTGATACAAATATTATTCACAGATTTACCAAGTGTGATTAGATTTACAAAGTGCTCTAGCTGTAATTACACACAACACAGAAATTTACCTACTTTATGTATAATATTAATGTAGAAATATTATTCAAAAAGGATTTGCTTATTTACAAGAAGCTATTGACGATACGGAAAATTTAAATGTTAGCTAACTATTATGCAAAAAATGCGGTAATAATTTAGAAAGGACACATGATTACGGTCCGCACATATTTCTCGATACAAGTGTGATTTCAGACCCAAATTATAATGTCGAATGCAAAAGAGATGTAGTATTAGATAGTTTTACGAAAACTATCAAACTAGGGGAAAAAACTTACACTTTATGCGGCATTATAGATTATAAAGGAAACAAAAGCAGATCTTTTGCAATTATGGGTCATTACACAGCCATAGCATACACAGGATTTTCGTTTTACGAATATGATAGCCTTAGGAAAAAAAGAAGTTATGTTTTACCTGAGAAAATTGTTACACCGCACACTATAATGTATATACAAAATAAATAATATTACCAATTTAACAACATACCTCCTTCTTTTCCGTAAAAAAGAATTAGAAAAATGTAAAAATAATCCAATGTTACCTTTATAAAATTAAAAGTTCATTAACGTATTGACATTTTTATTTTTCAAACAATCACAACAACACAAAGAATTTTTGACTTTATTCAAATTTTGTCAACAAATAAATCTGTCCATCCAGACTTTAAACTTACTTTTTCACGTTATTATAAATTATTTCTCGTGGGCTTATTAAATGCCATTCTGATCTTCGTATTATTATGTCAAATTCGTCTGTAATTGGAATTCCTGAGATATCAGGATTGAAAGATTCGTCAATATCAATATTATTCAGAGTGATCGAGAATGCACTCAAAAGACGATCGTAGACCCCATTCTGATTATTTTTCACGATTACATAGATATGTTTTGCTTTGGGATTACATTTATGTCTTATGACGTGATACATGAGTCACATGATAGTCGCCATTTTATTCTAAAACTGTCCTCAGTGGCCAGACTCTATCAGATCTATCGAAATAGCCATAGATGGTAATTCTAAAACAAAACATATCTATATAATCGTGAAAAATAATCGGAATAGAGTCTACGATCGTCTTTTGAGTGCATTCTCGATCACTCTGAATAATATTGATATTGACGAATCTTTCAATCCTGATATCTCAGGAATTCCAATTACAGACGAATTTGACATAATAATACGAAGATCAGAATGGCATTTAATAAGCCCACGAGAAATAATTTATAATAACGTGAAAAAGTAAGTTTAAAGTCTGGATGGACAGATTTATTTGTTGACAAAATTTGAATAAAGTCAAAAATTCTTTGTGTTGTTGTGATTGTTTGAAAAATAAAAATGTCAATACGTTAATGAACTTTTAATTTTATAAAGGTAACATTGGATTATTTTTACATTTTTCTAATTCTTTTTTACGGAAAAGAAGGAGGTATGTTGTTAAATTGGTAATATTATTTATTTTGTATATACATTATAGTGTGCGGTGTAACAATTTTCTCAGGTAAAACATAACCTTTTTTTTTCCTAAGGCTATCATATTCGTAAAACGAAAATCCTGT
>NW_017258041.1:8463-15963 GCF_001594055.1 Mycetomoellerius zeteki | reverse complement strand
CCCCGCGCTATCCCCTCCCTTCCCCCCCGCGCCTACGAATACCCCTCCGCCCCGCTCCCCCCTCTAGCCCCATGGCTTAGAACCCGCCTAGTCTTACTACTGGCGTTTAATAAGACGACGAGAAATAATTTATAATGACCTGAAAAAGTGACTTTAAAGTCTGGATGGACAGATTTATTTGCTGACAAAATTTGAATGAAGTCAAAAATTCCTTGTGCTTATTGTTGTTGTGATTATTTGGAAAATAAAAATGTCAATACGTTAATGAACTTTTAATTTTATAAAGGCAACATTGGATTATTTTTTTACATTGTTCTAATACTTTTTTTGCGGAAGAGGTGGAGGTATGTTGTTAAATCAATTGGGTAATATTATTTATTTTGTATATACATTATAGTGTGCGGTGTAACAATTTTCTCAGGTAAAACATAACTTCTTTTTTTCCTAAGGCTATCATATTCGTAAAACGAAAATCCTGTATATGCTATGGCTGTGAAATAACCAATAATTGCAAAAGATCTGCTTTAGTTTCCTTTATAATCTATAATGCCGCATTAAGTGTAAGTTTTTTCCACCAGTTTGACAGTCTTCGTAAAACTATCTAATACTGCATTTCTTTTGCATTCGACATTATAATTTGGGTCTGAAATCATACTTGTATCGAGAAATATGAGAGGACCATAATCATGTGTTCTTTCTAAATTATTACCGCATTTTTTGCATAAGAGTTGGGAACATTTAAATTTTCCGTATCGTCAATAGCTTCTTGTACATAATCAAAATCTTTTTTGAATAATATTCAACATTGATACATAAAGTAGGTAAATTTATGTGTTGCGCGTACTTACAACTAGAACGCTCTGTAAATATAATCACACTAGGTAAATCTGGTGAATAACATTTGTATCATATGATCTACATTGCAACTAGCATCGAGAAATTGTACATATCTTGTACCTGAAATTTTACATAAATTTGTTTGTTGTAAGATTTCCATGCAAGTTTTGCAATGACTTGCTATAATTTTTCCACGGAATAAAATCTGTTGCGCCAAATTAAATACTGGATATTGAAAGTCCTGAATGAAATTTTTGTACAATTTTTCTTCGCCTATTGCATATGCTAAAAATTGTATTAAAGGGTCAATTGCACATGTATTTCTTACACACATATGTTTATCTTTAATTTTAATACTATCACGTACACTGCCATTTCTCAATATAGGAATAAACACAAATTTATTCGATTGCACAAAATCCCAGTCTCAAATCTAGGAAGGGATCCATGTAATTTGGACGTTTTCTTCTCTTATTTGGTGTAATTTTACCGCCTCAATTTTCATTAACATTAAGATGATTATTCGACTCTAATTCGAATTTATTCGCATCTTTTTCTAAAATATTATCTACCTGTTCGTATTTTATGGCGCTATCTATTTTCATGTTCTTTTCAATGTTTTTACCTGCCTGTTCAATACTGAAATCATGTACATAATTACAATCGATTTTGTAAAATTCAGAAGCTCAGGATTCAAAGTTCCATAACTCTTTAAGTATTCATTTTAGCGCATTGATTATTAAGTATAATCGTTAGAACTCTTGGCGGGGCTATCAGAATTCGTGTCGGAACGTCGGTTTTCCAAAAAAAATTTTTGACCTGCGTGGACTTGGAAAAATTCAGAAGCTCAGGATTCAAAGTTCTCTAACTCTTTAAGTATTCATTTTAGCTCATTGACTATTAAGGATAATGGTTAGAACTCTTGGCGGGGCTATCAGAACTCTTGTCAGGACGCCGGATTTCCAAAAAAACTTTTTGACCCGCGTGGACTTGGAAAGATTCAGAAGCTCAGGATTCAAAGTTCCATAACTCTTTAAGTATTCATTTTAGCGCATTGATTATTAAGTATAATCGTTAGAACTCTTGGCGGGACTATCAGAACTCGTATCGAAACGTCGGATTTCCAAAAAAAATTTTTGACCTGCGTGGACTTGGAAAAATTCAGAAGCTCAGGATTCAAAGTTCCATAACTCTTTAAATATTCATTTTAGCGCATTGATTATTAAGAATAATCGTTAGAACTCTTGGCGGGGCTATCAGAACACTTGTCAGAACGCCGGATTTCCAAAAAAATTTTTGACCCGCGTGGACTTGGAAAAATTCGAGAACTCAAAATTCAAATTTCTATAACTTTTATATTATTCGTTTTAATGCAGTAATTATTAAGAATAATCGTTAGAACTCTTGGCTGGGCTACCATAATATTAGAACGTTTCCGAAAAAAATTAATATTATTTTTTAAAATTTTTTAATTGTTTTTTAACAAATAAAAAATAATTTTGATATAATGGGAACTCTATTAATTGTTAAAAGACATCGAATGGGCTATTCAGAACTATTCGGTGCTAATTTTCAATGTGTAGTTAGCACCCCATTTTCCGAAGTCTATTTTTTTGGTGTTATTGAGCAGAACTCTGTCTAGAAACCATCAGGAACTCTTCCTCTTGTTGGAAGGAGTCCAGAACTCTTACCAGAACTCCGATTTCGATACATGGGGGTGCCAGCTTCACACATCTCATTTAACTCGATCAAGGTCTGGATATCTTTTGGAATAGAAGCTTTTCAATTTTTTTTGTAACGACCAAAACTAATAACTTTAACAAGACGTATTCATTTAGTAATGACCTAGAGCATGACATTGAAGATGACCTTCAAGGTCATTTCAAGGTCAACTTTTTTTATTTACTTTTAGCATTACCCAGGAATAACGACATGGACGTAGTAAAATCTATTCCCTTCGGGGTGCTTGATTAGTGTGAGTCCCCTCGCCTCTCACATTCGGGGTGCTTTATTAGTATGAGTCCCCTCGCCTCTCACATTCGGGGTGCTTGATTAGTGTGAGTCCCCTTGCCTCTCACATTCGGGGTGCTTGATTAGCGTGTTTTCTTTCAAGATTCCCTCATGTTTTCTTTCAAGATTCGAAGTTCAGCGCAGATGTTCAAACTGCAAACCTTGAGCTTCTTGACAAAAAGCTATGCGGTTGTAAAAATGAGTTACAGCATTACGAATCATCACTCTATCAATTAAAACGGCCTCTTGCATAATCCGATTCCGCAGTTCATCTAAGTTTTGTAGTTGAGTGGTGTATACTTTACTCTTTAAATAACCCCAAAGAAAATAATCAAGAGGCATCAGATCAGGGGATCTAGCAGGCCACTCGATTTCATCTCTTCCACCTATGAGGAAACTGAGTATCTAAATACGCTCGAACGTCCCTACTGTAATGAGCAGCTGTTCATACATACCCCGAATGTGAGAGGCGAGGGAACTCACACTAATCAAGCATCCCAAAGAGAATAGATTTTACTTCGTCCACGTCGTTATTCCTGGCTATTAATGCTAAAAGTAAATAAAAAAACCTTGACCTTGAAATGACCTTGAAGGTCATCTCCAATGTCATGCTCTAGGTCACTACTAAATGAATACGTCTTGTTAAAGTTATTAGTTTTGGTCGTTACAAAAAAAAATTGAAAAGCTTCTATTCCAAAAGACATCCAGACCTTGATCGAGTTTAAATGAGTGACCCTCAAGGTCAAACACTACCTATGACTTAAGTACATATCTGAACGTAAAATTTCCCGCTCTTTCGATTGCCGGTGTCAAAAAAGGGGGTTTCTATTTAAAAAACCAAAGTTAACCTTGAAATAACCTTGAAGGTCAAGCTCAAGGTCAAATCGAAGGTCATCGTTGAATTCCTCCTTGAAAGTTACTTCAGAAATGACCTTGACCTTTTTCAAAAATACCTTACTTGAGAAAATATTCACTCCCGGGACTTATTTGACACCCTGTATATGTCGTTGGTTATACTAGACACATTTCCACTTAGTGCTTGTTTAGATTGAAAATTTGTAAGAAATATCGGATATTTATCATTAAAGTCAAATCGTTTCCTTATCTGCTCACATAATTCTATTAAAATTTTTAAATATTAATCCTAATTTTATTCAATTCTTCTTGATGGATAAAATGAGTTTTTAGAAAAAGTTCCACATTTGCACCCATATAAATTTCTTCTAATTTTACATAATAATCAGGATTAGTTGGAAATATTTTTGACAAGTTAAATTTATCAATAATTGTTTTCTTAATAAAATTTCTTAACACATTTTTATACAAAGTACTAAATTTGGTATGCAATATATGAATTTGAGTGTCTTCTCCTTGAAAGATAAGATTCATTTTATTTATAATGTCTAATATGTATGATAGAAATAGAAGATATATTTTAAAGACAGGATTATTTAAATTATCAAGTATTGCACTTGTTGCAGATATAGTTTATCTTCTTCAAATGCAGCGTTGGTGAAATACAATTTAAAAGAGTCCCACAACAAAAGTTACTCTGTCAATGACAGCCTATTAAAAATAAAAAAATGTTATGTGCAATATCATTAATTTCCATTTCCACTAAAATGTTAAACTGTTAAATCTATTTTATGATATAAAGAATTCCTAAATATAATATTTTTAATTAAGAAATTCTTTATCAATTTATCTAATTGTTAGTAAAAATTATTAAGAATACTGAATAAGTTATACTTTATTGAAATTCAGTAAACTTATTTGCAACGATAACCATCTAGTTTGAGAGGGTCGCAGCATTTTGTGAGGTTTCAAATCTAAAAATTTTTGGTATTCTTCAAAATCATCCCTTCGTTTTGGACTATTAACAAAATGGTTATACAAATTCCTTACAAATTCTTCCACGGATTTTGGTAACTTTGTTGTAGCTTTCGAAGAACATAAATATAACGAGTGACATACACAGCCTAGTGTAAATATATCCTTATTTAATTCTCATAATTTTGTCTGAACACTTGATTTCTGTCCCATTATAACAGCTGCATTATCAGCAGCAAATCCAAGAATGTTTTCAAGCGGTATCTTATTTTTTTTAAGTAATTCGACAACTGAATTAAAGAGTGTTTCAGCATTAGTCAAGTGAACTGGTACAAGACCAAGAAACATGTCTCTAACTTTATTTTTATAAAAGAAGCGTATAACTACTGCTACACATTTTTATTGAAACATCTGTTGTTTCATCAATAATTATAGAATAATAACATTTTTTTTCTAAAATGTCTTTTTGCAGAACTTCTAATTGTTCTTTGGCTAAACATTCATTTGTTATAGCTGTGGCTTTTGTTCTGCTACAATCAGGAGACGCGATAGTGTCTCCGGCCATGTTAAAAAAAAACTACTTCAAGATTAATGAAAATGAAATGAAAAACACTACAAGTCTCTTATCCCGAGCCATCAAAGTGCATTTTTCGGGGGTGCTATTAAAATATAAAAAATTTTGAAACGCACATAATATATCCTGGAAGGCCGCACCGCCACGAGTAATTTGAGTTAAAAAAAATTAAAATCGGTCAAGCCGTTCTGGACATATGAGCAATCGAAAAGTGATGATTTTCGTGAGAAATGAAGTAACGCCTCCTCCTTCTTCTCTGTCCGCATTCAAGGCCGTATTAATTATTTTAACGTCCTGTCTCACCTTTCACTCACACCTCCACCAACTTTGACCCGTTGCTCTTCCTCCCCCTTCTCTCCTCCCCCACCCTCACCCCCACCACCCTTCTCTTTTTCGTCCTATCTCACTCTCTTTTGTCTTCTCTCACCCCCTTTCGTCCTCTCTCATCCTCGCTTGCTGAAAGTGTCCGATGGTCACTAAGGGTCATGACCTTGACAATGTGAGTTAGGGTCATTTTAATTTTTTGGGATAGCTTTGTAACGTTTGATGGATGAATGCTACAACCTTCCGAAGGTTGTTCGGTGTGATGATCTTCGTAATGTGTGGGAGGGTCAGGGTCATCGGAGGTAAACTGTTCATTTTTATTTTAATATCTTAATGAGCAGCGGTCGCCTGCTGAAAGTGTCCGATGGTCACTCAGGATCGTGACCTTGATAATATGAATCAGGGCCATTTCAATTTTTTTGCATAGCTTTGTAACGCATGATGGTGATTGCTACAATCTTTCGAAGGTTGTTCGGTGTAATGACCATTCATAATGTGTGGGAAGGTCAAGGTCATCGGAGTTGAATTGTCCATTTTAATTTTACTAACTTCTAAATAATCAACGGCTACCAAAATGTTTCGATGGTTATTCAAGGACATGAACTTGACAATATATTCCAAGTAGAAGAATTTCGACCCAACACAACCCCTCTTCCATATTTGTGATATATCTGTACTCTAAAAACAAAGTGATATCTTAAAAAAATCATTAAATTAAAACTATTACTGGAATTCGTTGCAAGCGTGAATGTATAATTATATAAATAAATTCAGTTATTTTTTAATTAACATTAATTAACGTATACAACATTTAAAGTCGAACAATGATTAATGATCATTCATTGGATAGTTAAATGTAGCACAATGTTGTGGAGCATGAAAATGCTATGCATTACATTTTTTGACCACATCGATATTCCATAGTCTATAAAGTGAGACGGGATTTAATAAAGAAAAATAAAATTTTAATGATGATATTGATTTATTATTGTGTTTCCTCCTTTGTCCCTTTGTCCGCTTCTTTTAAATCTGTTCCTACTTTAAATAAATTTAATGTGTTCGTTATATTTAACAATTTCAAACTAAAATAAAAATAAGAATAGAGGAAAGGTCCCTATTATGAGATATCGAATTTATTTTGAGTAAATGCTAGAAGTCTATAAGCAGAATAAAAAAAATGATAAATCATTTTGAAAGGAATTTAATAAGCTTTAAGATGACGTTACCTAAAATTTAATTTAAATTCCATTTTTTTAAATTAAAGAAATGTAAAAAGTGAGCAAAATGCAAAATGAAAAAATTGTGCTCCTAATATGAGATGTCCCTAATATGAAAAATCGATAGTAAAACGGAAAGTATATCAATATTGCAATTAAAAAACTTTATTTAATGTTTCTAAAATACGAACAAACATAGCCAGCGTGAGCGAAAAATGAGCATACAATAGATTATACGTAGAACTTGTTTTCAGGTAGTTGGAATCAAGCATCACAGATATAGGCACTCGACGTTCATTCTGGTTGTCTTTTTTATTATTGTACAATAACATTTACACTTTAGCAACGATTTTCACTATAACATAGGAGCATTCCTAATATTTCATATGAGGAATACCCTGGGTATCTCATATTACGATTTCCAGGCCTTATAGCTTTACGATCATCAAATTTAACTTCTATAATTAAACAATTCAACAATTCCCGTATTTTTCTATTAGTACGACCTTACTCTATCACTACATAAAGATTTTATTGCCAAATATTTATTTATTAAATAATAAACAAGGTTTAAATGCTCATCTCAATAAAACTTGAAGACATCCAAATTCTAAAACCTTGTTTTACAATAACTACAGGCATGATCTTGTTACATCCTGTAGACTCCATGATTCTTTTCTTTCGTGGAAGATCGATCGTTGTCACCCG
>NW_017258041.1:7415-7637 GCF_001594055.1 Mycetomoellerius zeteki | reverse complement strand
CCTGAGCCGGTCTCGTACCAACAGCTCCAACAAATCTCAGGAGGGTTCGTCGAAACAAGTGAGTCACATAATCTTATTTTTTTCCTTTTTTTTGGTCTTTTTTTCTTTTCTCTTTCTCCTCCACCCTTTCATTATTTGCCGTTAATGCAGAGCCGGGTATAATAACTATAATTTTCATAAATTCAAATCTCGTAGTGGGTGACCGACCACGTCGCTCCCGGG
>NW_017258041.1:4934-5922 GCF_001594055.1 Mycetomoellerius zeteki | reverse complement strand
CTATATTTTGGAGTCACCTAAGTGCGTTCGACTCGCTCCATCCCCTTCCACTCGGATGCATGCGAGACATAGCGTCTGCTCTAACGTCCTTCCATACTCCATCCTTCTCATTCCTTCTTTCTCTCAAACGATCCATTCATACATTAGGAGTTGGACGTAACAATCTAATAATGAACTTTTTACTAAATAGTTTTCAATCCAAGAGCAATAAATTCACAGTGAAACCAATAGATAGCGTTTATTAGTTTAACAGAAACGCTGCTATCTCTCTCTCTCTCATATTAGGCGCCTATCTCATAATAGGGGATTTTCCTCTATAAAATACAAACAAACATTTCGATTTCTATTGTCATTTTTAATGTTATAAACATAATGGTCCCTGACGGTTAAACTAAAGATAACGTTTTAACGTTTACCGACTTATTTTAGATTAATTCGCAATCCAATGCAGTAACTCTCCTATATTTAAATACATCTTCGTGCAATGTGAACAAACGTAGTCAGTTACATGTAATTCCAGTGAGATGTCATAGTAAAGTTTTTTTTTAATTAGTTCAACAGATAAACTACTCGGAAAATAAATCTGTGTGTATTGATAGTTGCAAGTGTAATAAATAGTAATTAAAATTTATAGATATAGTTATAGATGTAACGTTTACGGACTTATTTTAGATGACCAATTTCGATAGTTCAAATTTAAATACATCTTCATGTAATATGAACAAACGTAGTCAGTTTAATGATAAATAACTCCATTTAGATGTTATTGCAAGATTCTTTTAAACTACTGTGGAAGATAAAATAAATCTGATATATCTGACTACTATTTATTACACTTGCAACTACCAATGCACTCTGATTTATTGTCTTGCATTAGTTAAAAAGAACATTAATTAAAAACAATCTAATTAAAAGAAACTGTAACACTTAAATGGAGTTAACTGACAACGTTTATAGGAGTTACTGCATTAAGTGTCGTGCGGCGTTC
>NW_017258041.1:1088-2934 GCF_001594055.1 Mycetomoellerius zeteki | reverse complement strand
AAAAAAAAAAAAAAAAAAAAAAAAAAGGAGTTACTGCATTGGATTGCAAGTTAATTTATGCGCGCTTATTTGAACCATCGAAATTGATTATTTAATATAAAAGTCGGTATACGTTAGTATATCTTTCTTTAATTTGACCATTAGTTGATATATATTAAATGTTAACATTGATTGATTAATTTAATTTAGTTAAAAAAAATTAATTTACTCGTTTTTATAATGACAGGTGTACCATGCGGCCCGACTCCGCCCGTGTCCATGTCCTCGTCGACTTACTGAAATAATAAAAAGAAAGTATCAGGAGACGCGGTAGTGTCTCCGGCCATGTTCAACTATCCTAACTACTTTAGGATTAATGAAAATGAAAATGAAAGATACTACAAGTCTCTTATCCCGAGCCACCAAAGTCCATTTTTGGAGGGTACAGAACTACTAAAATATAAAAAATTTTGAATCGCATGTAACATATCCTGAAAGGCGGCATAGCCACGAGTAATTCGTACAAAAAAAAAAAATAAAAGTCGGTGAAGCCGTTCTGGACATACAAACGGTCGAAAAGTGATGATTTTCATGAAAAATGAAGTAACGTCTTCTTCTTCTTCTCTGTCCGCAGTCACATACACCTCTCTTGTCTCTCACCTTTCACTCATTCCTTCCCCAACTTCAACCCACTCCACCCCCTCTCACCACCGCTCCTCCACCCCCATCCCCCACCCGCACCAACCCTCTATTTTCCGCCCTATCTCACTTTCTTTCGTCCTCTCTCATCCGCTTTCGTCCTCTCTCACCCTCGCCTGCTGAAAGTGTCCGATGGTCACTCAGGGTCGTGACCTTGACATTGTGAGTCAAAGTCGTATTAACTTTTTTTGAAAACTTCGTCACGCATGATGGGTGACTGCTGCAACCTTCCGAAGGTTGTTCGGTGTGATGACCTTCGTAATGTGTGGGAGGATCAAGGTCATCGGAGGTGAACTGTGCATTTTAATTTTAATAACTTCTTAATGAGCAGCGGTCGCTTGCTGAAAGTGTCCGATGGTCACTCAGGGTCGTGACCTTGACAATATGAGTTAGGGTTATTTTAATTTTTTGGGATAGCTTCGTAAAGCGCGACGGGTGACTGCTGCAACCTTCCGAAGGTTGTTCGGTGTGACGACCTTCGTAATGTGTGGGAAGATCGAGGTCATCAGAGGTGAATTTTAATTTTAATAACTTCTTAATAGGCAACGAGTGACTGACAAAACCCTTCGATGGTCACTAAGGGTCATTACTTTGACAATATATGTCACGATCAGCGTCGTCAGAGTTCAATCCCTATTTCATTTTTAATAACTTTTTAACGTGAGATGGGTGACTGCTAAACCTTCCGAAGGTTTCAGAAAATGTAGCGGAAAAACAAGTATCGTATGAAGCAGGTTTATGTTAAGTAATAATTCCAGATTGGAAAAAGGAATGAAATTAAGTAAAAGTTACCGAAATGTTTAAAACACTGATGAAAAGGCTACCCAAAGTTGAATTTTTATTCAATTTATTTAATAATTTTTCCATGATTCTTATTTTATGAATCATCTGACTAAATAACTAATTGAAAAGGAATATTTTATGTAAATATATTTGTATAAAAAATGCAGGGATGGAAGTAAAGTAACGCCGTAAATTTTATCATTTATAAAAACGACTTGCTAACGACTTTATTGCAACGATAACTGACTATACTAATTTTGTGTTAAGCTTGGAAAAGTTACTTTGAAAGATAACTCTTAATAAAGATAACTATTAAGTGTTTATTTACTGAAGAAATTATTTGTAATGAGTAGTCCCAAAAATAAAAAAATCTACTTAATTTTAA
>NW_017258041.1:0-704 GCF_001594055.1 Mycetomoellerius zeteki | reverse complement strand
CAGCCATATTAGAAACCGTTTAACAATAATTATAATCCGGCTATCAAATTAACCTGGGAGGGAAATATGGACATAACTTATTGGAGAAACATCAGAGTTTTTAAACTCATACTTAACAAAATACACGACAAAGTCGGAAAAATGCAATATAGACTTTGCAATGATAGATTTCAATAAGCCCTTGGCATCAAAACTGTGGAATTTGCGATGCGTTCATTGAATAATAGAGAATGCGATGCTTTAGAAGCTGTGGACATACTACTAGGGAATCCCTTGTATGATACGGACAGTGATACCATTGTCAAATGGATTGACGTTAATGAGATGAGAAACAGAAAAGTTAAAACATTCAATGAAATTAAAGCTCTCGATGAAAATTCTACGAATATTTATTGTCCGTTGCTTATCGATGATTACTATCTAAACAGATCTAAGGAATTAGAATCACTGAATTTGTACTGATTTTGTCAGAATTTGGGAAATTACGAAACAGATGCCAAAAAATGACGAAGTCGAATGTTACAAACTTATTGTATCGGGATTATGTTTAAAAAAATGACAAAAGTATTATTTAATTAACCATTATCGATTTAATGTAATAACTGAACCCAAAAAATAATTTTACTCACTGCTTCTTCTGTTTAAAGCATGGAGAGATATGAGTGAATTCAAAGATGCATACGAGACTTACACGGATGCCTTTA
>NW_017258040.1:10433-11512 GCF_001594055.1 Mycetomoellerius zeteki | reverse complement strand
AATATAAAAGTCGTTTATTGAGATTTCATTAGAAATTTATACTAGCCCGTACAATGAAAAATAATTGCTAGTAATTCCAGAGTACCAATTTGTTAATGACTCGGAAAAAGAACATGGCGGCCTGCTGTCAAAAAACTTTCGATGGATGGAATAAATAATTGAAATAAAAGAGTTACGAAATGGTTCAGATTAAAAGCCTTCAATCTTTCTTTAGTAAATACCGTATTTTCAGAGAGAAATTTATTGATCAAAAAACGTTGTCCTATTATCTGAGAGAAAAACGAGAAAATATTGATTACACCCATCTTATCAATTACTCTGTAAAAGCTTTAATTTGTTTATATAATATTGTTTATTATACTCAAACGGGTACAGTATGAAATGAATTCATGTAATGTCCTTAAGACGTTACATGTTACAATATTTCTCTATCACGATCAATATTACATAAAAAAGGTAATTTCCTAAAAAAGGGCTAAGTAGAGTTGTGCCTTCATTCCACCTATGCTTTCAATTACTCTATAAAAGCTTCGACATTACTTCTAAGTGGACACCGAGAAACTCATCAAAGTTTTTTGACAGCAGGCCAATGCTCCGTATATCTGTACTCCGAAAAATAGGTGATATCCCAAAAAAATCATAAAAATGAAAAGTCAGGCCATGTTCAAAAAAAGATCCTCAAAAATTTAAACCTTTAAAAATTCAAATGATTATCTAAAATAATATATTACCTTGAAAAGTAACTGATATATTATTAATAAACGTGCCAGTTCAAAGTAAACATACATAAAGTGTATATTATCTAAATTTAATAATATATTACCATGAAAAGTAACTTGTATGTTATTCAAGGTGCAAATTCAAAACAAACATACATATATAGTAAGTAAAATAGATTACAATTTGATTCTAGAAAATAAGTCGATATGTATGTTATTATTCTTAGTGAACAAAATATAAAAGTCGTTTATTGAGATTTGATTTGAAATTTATACTAGCCCGTACGATGAAAAATAATTGCTTGTAATTCCAGAGTATCAATTTGTTAATGACTCGGAAAAAGAACATGGCGGCCTGCT
>NW_017258040.1:4292-10084 GCF_001594055.1 Mycetomoellerius zeteki | reverse complement strand
TAGAGCTTTTGAAAATACGATTCTAATGTAATACTTTTCGTACTTCAAGTGTTGTAATAATTACTCTGTAAAAGCTTCGACATTATTTCTAAGTGGACACCGAGAAACTCATCAAAGTTTTTTGAGAGCAGGCCGCCATGTTCTTTTTCCGAGTCATTAACAAATTGATACTCTGGAATTACAAGCAATTATTTTTCATCGTACGGGCTAGTATAAATTTCAAATCAAATCTCAATAAACGACTTTTATTTTTTGTTCACTAAGAATAATAACATACATATCGACTTATTTTCTAGAATCAAATTGTAATCTATTTTACTTACTATATATGTATGTTTGTTTTGAATTTGCACCTTGAATAACATACAAGTTACTTTTCATGGTAATATATTATTAAATTTAGGTAATATACACTTTATGTATGTTCACTTTGAACTGGCACGTTTATTAATAATATATCAGTTACTTTTCAAGGTAATATATTATTTTAGATAATCATTTGAATTTTTAAAGGTTTAAATTTTTGAGGATCTTTTTTTGAACATAGCCTGACTTTTCATTTTTATGATTTTTTTGGGATTAAGCTATCTGGAGATGCGATCTTCTTCGAAATACTCTTTGCCAAGGTAACTGTGGAGTTCTTTGTGCCATTGTATTATATTTTTTATAAGAAATAATCGTGCTGTTTTCGCTTTCATCTTTTCCTACAAGAATCAAATAAAAAATATTTTATATATAAGGAGTGTGACAGAAATAATTGGTGCATACAAAAACTTACATATCTTTTGAACCACTGAACCGATTTTAAAAAGCAACACCATTTTGGAAACGTCTTTTTATTGAAATTATAACTGCTTATAAAAAATTTGTTAAAAATTATTCTTTATTAAAATTAGTGATTTTTTTCGGAACCCCTTCCATCATATTTTTTATGATGGTCTCTGCCACCTTCTCGGAAGCTCTCTTCCATTCTCGTCTGAAGTGTTCCTTGTTTTTTATCACCTTTTTAGTCTCCTTTAATTCCCTTTTTACCAGAGGTAAAATACTCAGAGGTTTCCAATATCTTTCAATTGGCCTGAGTTCTGGGCAGTTTAGTGGATTCGCCTCCTTTGGCACCAAAATCACCCCATTGGCTTCGTACCACTCCAGGGTCGCCTTGCTGTAGTGAGAGGAAACTAGGTCAGACCAAAAGAATGTGGTCACATTGTGCTTGCGGATGAATGGTAACAGTCTCTTCCCCAAACAGTCCTTGATGTAAATTTGAGAGTTTATCGTACCAGGGAAAACGACAAAATCACTCCTTTGACCACAAGTGCATATCGCTTGCCAAACAAGGAATTTTTTTGGAAACTTCGTCACCATCTTAGTTCTAAATTTCTCCTCGACGTTCCCACGAGAGTCTGCGACATAATACTCCTGGCCAGGAAGCTGCTTGAAGTCACAATAAACGTAAGTTTCATCGTCCATTATACAGCAACCAAATTTTTGAAAAAAATCTTGTTTTAATTTCTTGGCTCGTTTTTTCGCCTCCGCATTCTTCACAGCATTTCTGTCCGGTACTTTCTGAACTTTGTAGGTCTTTAAGCCACTTTTCATTTTGATTCTCTGGACAGTTGCCGTTGAGCAACCCACTTTTTGAGCCATTTTCCGTACCGAGACGTTGGGATTCTTCTGAAAATTGGTGACGACTTTTTTCACTATTTTTGGGCTCTGAAAACCCTTTTTCCTCCCAGATCCTTCTCTACGTCTTACAGTCAAGTTCTTCTTGAAACGCCTAATGACTCTTGACACCGTGTTCCTGTGAACTTTCACCAGCCCCGCAATTTTTTTAAAACTCCACTGCGGGTGTTCTTGGAAATTTTTAATTATCGATTCGCGTGTTTCTGTTTCACTTGCCATTTTGCAACTACGAACAAAGAAATCACAAAACTAACGGTTTTAATTGTTTCTCTCATTCATTACAAAGCCAACTAAGCTAAGAATTTGTTTTTCTCTCCAGCGGTTTAAGAGATATGTAAGTTTTTGTATGCACCAATTATTTCTGTCACACTGCTTATAAAACAATACAAAGTTAGAGATGTATGCAAAACTATCATTATAATCTAATATAAAATAATTTAACATAAGTACATGTAATTACAATACTTACAGATGACATTTTCCACCTTTTCAATGCTCCTTTTATTAAAGTTGAATTTTTTCAATATCATTTTTAATCGCTAGTGATTACTGGTGATTGACAGTACGAAAAATTTCCGTTTCCGAAAAATATGCCCCATGGGAAGTCAGGCTACTTAAAATCGGAACGAAACGGTGCTGATTGGTTGCCCCTATCACTTCACCTTAAGGCACTAGATATGTAGGTATTCCTATCCGCCATTTTGGTTCTACTTGATTGTCATAGTACGATTAGTGACAGAGGTAAATGTTAATTAAGAGGAACCCGCTCACCTCAAATTTTGATAAAAATACACTGAATCGATGCATTTTCGCGTAAAAATAAAGATTTGACAAGAAAAAGGTCTGCTTCGCAGAGATATTAATCCTTAAGGATTAATGTTTAATAACAGAGGATTAGTAACCTGAGATTAATCCTTAAGGATTAATAGCAGAGATATTAATCCTTAAGGATCTTTAAGGATTAATATCTCGCAGGACAGAGTGACATTTTTTTCTTGTTAAATCTTTATTTTTACGCCAAAACGGATCGATTCGGTGTATTTTATCAAAATTTGGGCTCTTTTTAACATATACCTTTGTATATATTAAACTCACTAATCGTACTGTAACCTATCAATCAGGTGGAACCAAGATGGCGGATGAGAATACCTACATATTTAGTGCTTTACTTCACCTTTCCGATTCTGTGTTCCGATTCCGTTTTCCGTGCCCATAGAACAGCACCCTTAAGGTGCCGTCCTATGTACACGGAATCGGAACGACGGAACGGATTTCTTACTAGAAAATTTAAGATCACTACAATTCCGTTCCGTAAGAAATTTCTCTACCCGTCCCATGTAGCCGGAACGGAATGAAAACGAACGGAATGTCGCCTCGGTCGCAAGTTAATTTGCTTAATTTAATCGATATTTCGTTATTTTAATGCGACTAAAGCAATAATATGCATAATTTGTGCAATTATCTTACCTATAACATTACTTTGAATACTCAAAAATACTGAATTATAGAAATGAGATATATTTTGTTACCATTGCGTTCCGACTACATGGGAAGAGAAACTTCTTACGGAACGGAATGGTATGTTCAGCTGAGTTGGTTGAATATAAAAATTGAAACGAATATTCAGAAACCTTTTTTTGGAAATCTATAATGATGGATGAAGAAGTAGTGTTATCTGTAATGCTAAAATTATTGCGAAATGCAAGAAATATGCCAAGTTGGCGTGCCATTCCGGTATTAAGAGAGTACGAAAATTGTATTTCGTTTATAACATTTTATTACAACAGCAAAAGAAGAATACAAGAAAACGAAAATTTTGGATACGACCAATGTTTACACAAAGGATGAGGCGTCTCCAAGGCGCAAGTGACAATTTAGTCGTTGAAATGCAAACGACCGATAGTGAAAAGTTCTTCAATTACTTTAGAATGACACCAGAATTATTTGATAAACTGCTGTCATTAATTGGACCACGTATTGAGAAGCAAGAATTATGTCGAGTCCCAATTTCATCTCGTACAAGATTGCAACTGACTTTACGCTGGTTATCATCTGGTGACAGTTTGGCATTTCTTTCATATGCATTTCGTTGGAGCAAATACCGCTTCTAAGGCCGGAATCAGACTACGCATTGAATATTGAGATTGAAGATTGAAAGATTGAAATTTGACCAATCAAAACAATAGGAGCTAAAGTTCCTTTGTCTTCACTGGTCAAATTTCAATCTTCGATCTTCAATCTCAATCTTCAATGCGTAGTCTGATTCCGGCCTAAAATTGTTGTTTTAATTTCGACTATTGACAATAGTTCAAATAGCCGGATCGACATAGCTTGCAATCACGTGCAACCGACATGACATTCCATTGATTCGGTATCGTTCCGGCCATGGTTCCGGTGGTTCCGATACAGCAGAGAAACTTCTTACGGAATGGAATTATAGTGAACTTATTTCTAGTAAGAAATCCGTTCCGTCGTTCCGATTCCGTGTACGTGGGACGGTACCCTTACCCGTCTCATTCAGTAAAAACGGAACGGAATCTGGTTACAAAATACATTTCGACGTTAGAATTCAGTATTTTAACCCGCATAAAAATATACTACTAGTGCAATAAGTAAATTGGAATCTCTAAAAAATCATAAAAATGAAAAGGTCAGGCCATGTTCAAAAAAAGATCCTCAAAAATTTAAACCTTTTAAAATTTAAATGATTATCTAAAATAATATATTACCATGAAAAGTAACTGATATAATATTAATAAAGGTGCCAGTTCAAAATGAATATACATAAAGTGTATATTATCTAAATTTAATAATATATTACCATGAAAATAACTGATATGTTATTCAAGGTGCAAGTTCAAAATGAAAATACATACATATAAGTAAATCAGATTACAATTTGATTCTAAAAAATAAGTGCGATATGTTATTTTTAATGCACGAAATATAAAAGTCATTTATTAAGATTTGATTTGAAATTTATACTAGCCTGTACAATGAAAAATAATTGCTTGTAATTCCAGAGTACCAATTTGTTAATGACTCGGAAAACGAACATGGCGGCCTAATCTCTAAAACCTTTGATGAGTTTCTCGGTGTCCACTTAGAAATAATGTCGAAGCTTTTACAGAGTAATTGTTACAACACTTGAAGTACGAAAAGTATTAAATTACTACCATATTTTCAAAAGCTCTATAACGAAGTGAATATATATTATATCAAACAATCAGTAAACTCTTTAACTGTATAACTTCTTTGTATTTGACCTAAGAACTTCTTATTTATGAATTTTGGATTTACTTAATATTTAATCGTTTCAGGCAATAAGGCAAAGTTTTTTGATCAGTAAATTACTCGCTGAAAATACGGCATAATAAACACAAAATCGGAAGTTAATATGAAAATTCGAAATTTTACTAAAAGAAGATGGGAGGCTTTTTTTAATCTGAACCATTTTTATAACTTTTTTATTTCAATTATTTATTCCATCCCTTGAAATTTTTTTGAGAGCAGGCCGCCATGTTCTTTTTCAGAGTCATTAACAAATTGGTACTCTGGAATTACAAGCAATTATTTTTAATTGTACGGGCTAGTACAAATTTCAAATAAAATCTCAATAAACGACTTTTATATTTTGTACACTAAGAATAACATATCGCATTTATTTTCTAGAATCAAATTGTAATCTGTTTTACTTATATGTATGTATTTTCATTTTGAACTTGCACCTTGAATAACATATCAATTATTTTTCATGGTAATATATTATTAAATTTAGATAATATACACTTTATATATGTTCATTTTGAACTGGCATCTTTATTAATAATAGATCAGTTACTTTTCATGGTAATATAAATATTATTTTAGATAATTATTTAAATTTTGAAAGGTTTAAATTTTTGAGGATCTTTTTTTGAACATGGCCTGACCTTTTCATTTTTATGATTTTTTAGAGATATCACTTACTTTTCAGAGTACAGATGTACGAGGCAGCTTTCTAGTAATGCAAGTATCACAAATGTATATATTTTCGATTCTTATCAGGTAACTTTCTATAAGCTACAATTTATGCAATACAGTTAGAAAAAATTGAAATATATGGTATATAC
>NW_017258040.1:2177-3065 GCF_001594055.1 Mycetomoellerius zeteki | reverse complement strand
ATGACTCAAGCGGCCTTACAAATTTTTACGGAAGTTTGCATGATACGGTCATTTGACTAATGAAGAGTAGTATGAAGAAGATTTGTAATTATGTTTGAATAATAATTAATTAATCAATTTTCAAAAATGTTTAACTACATTCAAATTTTTAAATAAAAAAATTAAAAAATCGATATATACTACTGAATTTCAATTAAAAATTAGACAATTATTATAGAAAATTGTTCGCTATTTTGGATTCGCCATTTTGAATTGTGCAATTCTGATATCAGATTCGAAATCAGCGATCCGAAAAACCGTACATGACCATAATTTTTCATAATTTTATCAAAATTCTGGAGCAAATGGATTTTTTGTCACTTATTCGAGTCTCTTGGCCTACTGTGTAGTAGTGGGAAAATAAATGTTGTGAAGTGACGTTTTTCACCGTCCGTCACAAGGGTCGTTCGACCTGGCCGACGTAGCGCGGCAAATTTGTTCTGTGTCCTCCCAACGCGGAGGGCGGGCGTGCCGACGCTTGTTGCGATTTTCGAGCGGGAATTTGGAGATTTTTGTCGTCGCGTTTCGCGTAACATTACTATTTCTTTTTGTAAATTTGTCTGAGAGTTTTTAGTATCGGCGGCTGCGGTAGGTAATTTAATGTGCGACACATTCCACCACCTCAAGGAGGCGGCCAAGAAGAAGATAGAAGACCATATTGGAGGTCCGAGGCCACCCAGAGGAGGGGGTAGCGCACAGGTGATACCGTTCCATACTATCAAATTAACGCCCTGAGCCAAACGTGTTTTCCTGAAGCCGAATTCTTTACAGGCAATTAGGCCGCGGGAGCGACAAAGGCGGCGTGAGAGGATGGCCACCTTCTGCCACAGAACGAGCGAGGGACCCCAC
>NW_017258040.1:1666-1936 GCF_001594055.1 Mycetomoellerius zeteki | reverse complement strand
TCAGGGCCGATAAGGCTTATCACGTGGGCCCACGGTCGCCTGCGTGCCCCCGAAGGGACCTCGGGCCCGACACGCGCTGTGAACACGGGCAGAATAAGACGTGCGGGAGCACACAGGACGGCAAGGACAAAACAAGCGAGTACCGAGAAGATTCTGTGGTGAGACGAACTTAATGTATTGTAAAGCCGCCGATTTCCGAATTGGAGGAATCGCACGTATCCGCGAAACTGTCGTTGGATCCCGTGGGGTTGGATCCTTTCGCGAGTGACT
>NW_017258040.1:0-864 GCF_001594055.1 Mycetomoellerius zeteki | reverse complement strand
TTTTTTTGTTGTCGCGAAGGTACCGACTAAAGAGAGGTAGAGCAACACTCGCGAACGCGCGACGAAGTCTCACCAGGCTCGTGAGTGCGGTCGCAATACATATCTTTAGTAACGAGCAAAAATGGCAACTTGTTCTCGTCAACCATATTCATATGAATAAAACAGTATCAAAAAAATTAATTCCGAGGCCGCGAGTCGGCACGATGGATTTTAGTGTTAATATTTAGAGTAAATAAATGTATATCATTATTATTTGTCCATTTTTAAAACAAATATGATTTTTAAACATTTAATTTATAAAGTTTATATTAATAGTTTTAATGTTTTTTATTTTAAAGATAGATCTGAAATTATCACCTGTATTTTGTAATCAAGCGGCTATTCCTCGAAACCTGTTACCAAAACCTTATTATATAGTTCATTTATATGTTCTCTGAGATATTCTTATGACATATGAAATATTGTTTACAGCAAATTTTAAACTTTTAGCCAGTTTTTCGGGTCGTCTGGCCCACTGTGCAATGTACCGGGACGTTGGTGTGTGTGCGCGCGGTTCCCTCGGACCCTCGATCCCGTCGGTCGTTCCGTGGCGTTGAGCGGGGTGAGCGGGCAGCGGCGGTCCAACGCGATCGAGGACAGACGCGCGACTAAGAAAGAATGCTCCACGACTTTCCCACGCGACGACTCGGTTCCCGCGCGATCGCTCTTTTTTGCAAAACCGCCTAATTCAGAATTTTAATACGTTCACTAAAAATAATATATTAATAATATGTAAACAATTTCTGTAGACTCGAAATTCTTAAAATAAAAATAATAATAACACATAAAGGCCATACGTAAAGGCCATACGAGTCACGGGCTGAT
>NW_017258039.1:65631-72659 GCF_001594055.1 Mycetomoellerius zeteki | reverse complement strand
CACTCAGTTCGACCCAATGAAAAACGCTATAAATTTCTTGATTTAAAAAAACGACTAAAATAGAATAAAAAACGCAGCATTAAAAGATTTTTCAGCTGTGTTCTAATGAAATAATTTTTTGAAGTGAGCCTCAAGGGCTCTAAGATGAAAACATAATACTTTTTTTTAAATGTCCCATACAACACCGATTGTATCCATCAATGGCGGACCGCTGCGCCCAGCCGCGTCGCCCGAATCGGGCGCTACGGGCTGCATGACAGAACCGGCCGGTAGATTAAGAAAAGGCCTCTAGTATAAAAGTGGTGATCGGATACTCACAAGAAACCCCTTGGAATAACTTCGAGAAGAAAAGAATACGAGCCAATATTCACAACAGGCACAGATCGATCGAGGATCACGCAGACGCAGAAGAAACACAGGGGTCCGTAACTCCGTATGGGTCGGCAGCCCACGAGCGAATCGCGTGCGCAATGAATCGCATTATGCAATCACGCCGAGCATATCACGCACGCATTTTTCTCATATTCGACTGTGATTGGTCAATTTCTCATGACTTATGACTTAAAGGGCTGTTTCAATTTTGGTCTTAACTAAAGTTTAGTGAAACTTTGGTTAAGATTAACTCTTAGTTTAATATTGATTGATTTCTACGAATACTCCATCTAGAACGTTTAGCTAAACTTATAACTTATGCGACATAACTTTAGGAAATCTAAGAATATCGAATACTGATTGGTTCAGCGTTTGTTCTAACAGACATATGGCGCAACTTCAAAATTTATATTTTCTCTTATTGTCTCCGTAGTGCTATAATAAGCATCAACTAACACGATGAATAAAGGAAAGATGGCAAATAAACCACAACGTAAATGTGCTCAGAATTTCTCCTAAGCAGAGAAAAGATGTTAATAAATTTAATACAACAACATAAAGACATTCTTGAAAATAAGAAATCTGATTCGGTAACCTCAAAAGACAAAGAGAAATGTTGGAAAGTTATAGAACACTCATTTAATAGTAGATCTTCTGGTGAATGTCGAAATTGTTGATAATTGTTATAATTCCATAGGAGATATTGCATTATTCCTATAAATGATCTTGCATATATTCGTTTTCTTAATGCTTAAAAATTTAATTATACAATAATTTTAACATACCGGTTAGTAACAAATTCTAACTCTTCTCTTATTTCTTCTAATATTAATAATACTAATTGTTTGTTTAATCGAAATCGCACTTTAAATTCTACGTCATTTAATACGTCAAAATAATTTATACGTGTTATTTAAATTTCCTTTGTCTTCTGTGTTGTTCTTCATCATTATTTTCATTATCGGAGGATGACAGCACAAGATTAAATAAATTTGCCATATCTGAAAAATATAGGTTAATAGGACTTTCTTATGTCAGATTAGCTAGTTACATTTTTAACCTGACAGTTAAAAAGCTTAAACGGTGAAAATCGGCCGTTTAAATTGAACTCAGTTTACACAAGTTTAATTTGTTAAATTTGAAATCGTTGGTTGAAATCAATATTTTGCTAAACTTTGGTTAACCAAATGTCACTAGAGATTAACTCTTTAAACTGCGTTGGTAGAAACGGGCCAAAGTCTTATATTGTACAAGAGGCTGTAGCATTGATGTCCGCAGGATTTTTTCCAAGGGGGGGATGGCACGATCCAAAATATAGTAATAATAATAGTAACGTTAAATGCTCCTTCTTGCTTCCCCCCCCCTCCGCTTATGATACATACGTTAATATAACTACTAAACTGCTACCGCGTATATAGAGTGTACATTTTATGTAACTAAAAAATTTTTATTTTTTCTTTATTTTCAACTAATTCTCGGTTGTATTGCGGGAATATTTCGCGAATTATTAAAAAAAGAATTTAACCCTACAGCAACACATTAGCCTTAATAAACACGATTTTTGGTACCCTTGTGTTAAATGTTGTCAGTAATATTATATATTATGTTGTCTGTAATGTTATAAAGAACATTTTCCTAATAAATTATAAGTTTTTTTAACACAATGACAATAATAAAATGCATTGTTTAAAATGTAAATGCAATGTATCTTCAATTTATAGCCATTCATGCATATTAAAAAAACATCATTTTCAGGTTACTCAATAATTAAATTTTTTGGACAACCGGCACTTGAACTATTTTTTTTTTGTAATTCGGAATGTCAATTTTAAAATATCGAACCATATTTTTCCTTTAAACATTTTTGTTTCTAAGTTTTACATTTTTGTATAAAATAGTGCATATTTCTCTCATTTTGTTAATTTTATATTTAGTTATAACAATTTATCTACAATTTGTTATGAATATAGACACAACTGAACAAATATTTTCTAAAGATGTCAAAATATAATTCAAAATGTAAATGTATAAAAGTAAAAAAATCGTTTAATAATTTTTATAATAATATTATATATTTGTAAAAGTGATGAAAATTAATCCAGAACACGAATGACCGAATGTGTGTAGTAAGGATGCCCAAAACTAAGGTGTGTACTAAGGGTTAAAGTCGACGACTGTTTGGGTTATAAAACCTGTAACAGCAGTGGTTCACTGTTTTAAAAACACAGATTTACTGCTTTTAAAATACAAATTCACTACTTTAACAGAGAATTTATGTTTTTAAAGCATAGTGAACCACTGTTGTGACAGATTTCCTAATCTGAATAGTCGTCGACTTTAAGGATTGATATCTCGGTTCGCAGAGCAGAGCGACACTTTTTTCTTGTCAAATCTTTATTTTTATAAGAAAACGTATCAATTCAGTGTATTTTTATAAAAATTTGAGGTGAGCGAGCTCTTCTTAAAATTTATCCAGGGGATTCAAACTTCCTCTTGGAAAATTGGGGGACAGTTTAGCGCCATCTAAAAGAGACTCACGAGACAGCGAACTAAATTGATAACGTGATAAATAGTGGAGATATCATCTTTCTGCGTCCCAACGTAGTCACCATATTTCATAGATTTCGTTTAAGTCCTTAACTGGCCAGTTAAGTTAACTGAGCTTAGTGACAGTGGCCCTTAAGGACTTAACGAAATCTATGAAATATGGTGACTACGTTGGGACGCAGAAAGATGATATCTCCACTATTTATCACGTTATCAATTTAGTTCGCTGTCTCGTGAGTCCCTTTTAGGTGGCGGTGAACTGTCCCCACTTTCCAAGTGGAAGTTTGAACCAGACATAGTATCTCTAGATTGAACATTCGAGGAATGGGAGGAATGAGTAGTCCCTGTGTAGAAAAGGACTTACTGATTTTGGTTTGTGTTCTCTCTCGTTTCGCGCATGCGTCTACTAGAGAGAGAGGATCGAAAGAAGTGATGGGAAAAAATAACAGTACGAAGTACTAGCTTGAGAGATCGCTTGAGTGAGACGAACCTGTTTCACTTCGCCTCGAGTGTTGCATCCTATTATTTTTTGAAAGCGTTGCCGGCTTTGACTTACAAGGAGAGGTTACGCTCTGCTCTTCACCAATTTTGATCAAACTTGCAGCGATGTTAGAGGAGCCTATCTAATGAAGAACACCTGTAAAGCCGTTCCCGTTAATGGACCTTAGAAACTGAGTAATGAGCATTTAAAAATATACCAAAAATATGGAAACAGTCTAATATCTCGGAGAATATGCATTTTTGAGAAAAATGTCCAAGACAAAAGTGGTAGGGTTTAATAAGATGTATTTACTAGTTTTATTGGTTTGATCTTGGATGACATCGTCAAAAAAGGTCAAGTCAAGGTTGACGATGCCACCCAAGGTTAAACTAATAAAATCAGTAAATACATCTTATTAAACCCTACCACTTTTGTCTTGGACATTTTTCTCAAAAATGCATATTCTCCGAGATATTAGACTGTTTCCATATTTTTGGTATATTTTTAAATGCTCATTACTCAGTTTCTAAGGCCCATTAACGGGCTTTACAGGTGTTCTTCATTAGGTAGGCTCCTCTAACATCGCTGCAAGTTTGATCAAAATTGGTGAAGAACAGAGCGTAGCCTCTCCTTGTAAATCAAAGCCGGCAACGCTTTCCAAAAATGACAGGATGTAACACTCGAGGCGAGGTGAAACAAGTCCGCCTCACTCAAGCGATCTCTCAAGACTAGTACTTCGTACTGTTATTTTCTCCCACCACCTCTTTCGATCCCCTCTCTCTAGTAGATGCATGCACAAACCAAAATCAGTAAGTCCTTTTCTACGCAGGACTACCCCCACTCCTTAAATTTCTGACAATGTTCAGTCTAGTAATACTATGTCTATGGTTTGAACCCCCTGCATTTACCTTTGTCACTAATCGTACTATAACCTATAAATCAAGTGAAACCAAAATGACGGATGAGAATATCTACATCTCTAATGCCTTACTTTTACTCCACCAGTCGACACCACTCTCTACTGGCCGAACGCGGCATCAATTGGTGCAGCAAGAATAGAGGGACAGATTCTCGATGTTGCCGGGAGCCAACGTGCATCTCTGTATAATACTTGATTTCGGTTTTAACCCTAAAATCCTAAAATTCAGCCAATAGGGCTGCCAGTCCTAATTGGTCCTAACTGAATTTAAATCTGTATTCCATTAGCTGAATTTTAGGATTTTAGGGTTAAGACTGAAACATAAACCAGACATAAGCGGTAGGCGAGTCACCTTTTAGCGCATGCGTATTGCAGCGCTGGTGAAATTCAGTAACAGTACACAGAGTGAAAGAGAGGCGTCCTATAGTTTTGGCGGGATTCGATCAGGGCTCCTATTCTTGAAAAGTATCGCATACGAAAAACTACGGAAATACTATAGTATGCGTTACATATACTGTAGCATATAGTTTTTCGTATGCGATACTTTTCATGAATAGAGGTCCAGGGAATCGATTGCGTATTTTGAAATAAGGTGAAAATTACAAAAGTGAGCAAATTCACTAGTTATTGACCAATTAAATTATGAGTATTCTAGTGAATTTGCTCACACTTTTGTAATTTTCACCTTATTTCAAAATACGCAATCGATTCCCTTTATTTCGAGATATACAATCGACCCCCAGATCTGGCAGCAAAAAGATTAAGGCGGATAATGAGGTATTATATGTACCTACCTAATAGGGTCTAAAAAATAACTTCGACATCTCATATTCATAACTTTAAGTAATGATTTTTTACTCTATATGTAATTAAATAATATATAAGATATCAAGAATATTATATATGTACATACTTATCATTAATTGTACACATTTACATGCTATAAATTACAGATTTGCTTGTCCCTACTGTATATCCTTTTATACTGTGACAAAATGATGCACTGATATCCTATATATATATATCCAGTGCACTGAACTGGCACCGTCAAAATATATCGTGCCACTTAGTGCGCACTACGCGAGTGTCGTGCGGTCAAATGAACACGTGACACTAGCCAAGTGCGCATTGGCACTGCCAATCGAACACGCTCTTGACACTGAGTGCAGCCAGTGCACCCCAATCGAAAATGATATTATTTTCCAAAAAGAAAATAATAGTAACTTTAATCGTATACAAACTTAAAAAAAAGGTGAAAAAAGCGCTAAGCGTGCGTGCTTCTCGTGTAGGACCACCATTTGGGCCGGTTTCACCAACGTCAATTACTTAATCGGCCGTGGAACTGATGACTAATTGCGTTTGTTGTTTAGTAGAATTGACCACTTACGGTTGACAGTTAATCACCGATCAGGATTAATCGAGTTGATGAAATTCTTTGTATATGATACATTCCAACCCAAGTTATAATGGCTTTATTCCCCTTCAAAAATTATTACATGAAAAAATCATTATATCACAAAATTTACTAAATCTAATGATATATGTATCATCTGTATAAAAAATTTGATATCAACAATTGTGTGGCGCCAAGTTAAATTCTGTTAATTTAATTAAATTTATCAAAATTTTATGTATTATTCGTAAAAAAGATTTGATAGCCAAATTAACAATTACTTTTGCATAATGCCTCTAGGTTACCCTAAACTAAATTATGATTGCCTTGGTGACGGCAACATGATGGCAATTGAAGAGAAATTTATGCTACGCACCTGTTTCTTTTCTTATGCCAAGGAATGTTTTGTTATCTGGGTCAAATTCGTAATGTATGTGATAGTAAGCTGCAAAAACTTACATATTTTTTACAATATATGAAAATAAATGTGATGGTATTAAGTAAAAAACTTCTTTAATTTTATTTTTTATTGATAATGCCTAATATTAAAAAAATTATGATTTATTAATTATGACGCTGATTTACAATATTACTATTTCTTACCTAAATTATGATTCTTATGCATTTTACTTCGTAAAGTAACAGAAAAGTTGTATAAATTTGTGGAGATTTTTCAAAAATAAAGTTAATTTCTCGAAATCTGTAGGTAATGAATCTTCTTCAACCTTATACATTCGTTTTGAGTAGCTAAAAATACATAAGATTCATCACTCAGGAGTTAAGAAACAAAAACGTTGTAAATCAGTGTTATCAAGGAGTAAAAATATAAAATAATAATATAAAAAGATACTGACTCGTTCATGGTCGTGTAGCATGTCTGCAAAAGCAGATCTAGCTACTTCTTGATGATAATCGTAATATTGATCTTTCTCTTCCCACGAAGCAGCACCAGTGAGAGGATTCAAACATTGCGTGAATATACTCATATTTCGATTAAATAATGTTCTTATTGCAGTGATAACACTAGCTCTTAACATCCAACGTTGAAATGTATGTGCAGAAAAATGGAAGATTCATTTAAATACTCTGCTTTTACTTTATTTCAACTCTTTGTACCTGCAAGAAGTCATAGTCTCTATATATTGTGGATTCCAAAGTGCTTTATGTAGAATGATCAGACCAGTCTGGTTTTTTCCGGATATGCACTTTTTTTGAAAGCGTCCGGGACGTTTGGCCAGGTTTTCAGCGAGTCCGGGAAGGACTCCTTTGAGTACTCATTGAGAGAGAGAGAGAGAGAGAGAGAGAGAGAGAGAGAG
>NW_017258039.1:58351-65492 GCF_001594055.1 Mycetomoellerius zeteki | reverse complement strand
GAGAGAGAGAGAGAGGGGAGAGAGAGAGACCAGAAATCATTAAGCCCGTAAAATATACATAGTAAACTAATCATCAGATCATTACTATGTATTTATGTTAAAAAAGTTTGAAAAATACTGGGTATTATTATATTATACTATAGTCGTTTTTTGCTAATACTAAATTACATATTTTTATGTTCTTAGGATTTTTAAATGAACTGTTTTTCTTCTACTTTCGAATTCAAATATACAACTTATTTTATATTACAATTTAAACTAAAATATCCTCTTTTTTGTCCTATTTTCAGTCTTAATATTCTACTTTTGTATTACTTTTCAATCGATCAAGAATGTCCTAGCTTAGATCTGATCACTAGGGTTAGATCTGATCACATTACTTTTATGTATCACACAAGTGTTAAATCTCAACTGTTATTCTGCTCCTTCTTCTAAGGAAGAATTCACACCTTGGCAGAAAAGTAGACAGCAGAAAAGCAGAAACCAATGGCTGCGTTCAGTAGAGAAAACCAATCAGTTAGCGCTTAGTGATTCTTTAATATGATTGGTCTTGTCTTTAGTTCTTCGCTGGATCTAAGTGCAGGGACTAATTTTATTAAAAAATCACTAAGCGCTAACTGATTGGTTTTCGGCTGATGAACGCAGCCAATAGAAACTCGCGCTGGTAAGTAGTACACTCCATTTTTCTACCAGCGCGATTTCTGATTGGCTTCTATCAAAGTATGAATTCTCCCTAATAAATTTAGTACAGCTTTCAATAGGAAGAAAGTGTAGCTCTCATATAAAATCTTACTGGTAATGCATGGGGCGAACTGCAGAAGTCAATAATGATAATGTATTTAAACTGCCACATATATCTTGGACTTTTATCAGTTTATGAGCTATTAGTATAACTTTATTATTCTTCTGTTTCAACATTCCAAAAATTTTTAAAATATTAAATTTTTCCTGCAAAAATATAATATGAGAATTATAAACCAAGCAGAATATTAAAATATTCTATATACGAGGGTGAATCAAATATAAACCGGAATTATTTTTGTACGCGCCGTGAGGTGAACGGAGAAGGGTGCGGCTTCTAAGCGTTATAGGTAGGGATGCCTGAAGGAGATTCCTCCCTTAGGAGACTTCACACTATCGCTCCTTTAGTCAGTATCACGATGTCAGAGCAAGAGGTACTCTCATCCGTTGCGCAACGGATTATTATCAAGTTTTTTACGACAGAGAGCGTAAAACCGTCCGAAATTTTGAGAATGCTTAAGTCATAGTTCGGGCATAACACTCTTAAAGAGACTCAAGTGTACGCATGGCACAAACAATTTTTAGAAGGACG
Source organism: Mycetomoellerius zeteki (assembly GCF_001594055.1). Taxonomy (NCBI): domain Eukaryota; kingdom Metazoa; phylum Arthropoda; class Insecta; order Hymenoptera; family Formicidae; genus Mycetomoellerius; species Mycetomoellerius zeteki. The sequence continues at coordinate 64,159 of NW_017258039.1, read as the reverse complement.
AGAAGCAATTGAAAATTAAGGTCGCCGACGGTCGGCTTTCAGTTGGAAAGGTTCTTGCAACTGTATTTTTTTATTTCGAAGGAGTTTGCGCATCGGTTTTCTCCACAAACGTTGTACTGTGAACGCCGCATACTACTGCTAACTTTTGAACGAAACAAAACTCGCATATTGTCGGAGAAGATGCGAATTTCCATTACGAAACGTTATTCTGCTGCACGACAATGCTCGGATCTATACAGCTGCCTAAACTCGACAAAAAATTAAGGATTTGTTCTGGACTACACTGGAACACCCTCCCTACAGTCCGCCCTGCGATTATCATTTATTTGGACCACTAAAAGAAGCACATGGAGGACAAAGATTTGATGACGATGTTGCTATTGAAACGTTCGTGCGCGATTAGCTGGTGTCACAACCATCTTCATTTTTAAATAGCTATGTATGTTTGTATTTTTATGGTGCTTCAATAAATTTAAAAAAAATAAATCCGATTTATATTTGATTCACCCTCGTATCGTTATGCAAAAACTTGTATTCAACTTATTGATAATTCAACTTATTGATAATTCAACTTATTGAAGTTCCTGAGCAGTCATCATAACCATATTGAATCATAGCTCAAAGAATAATTATAAATTCGACGCCATTCGCAACAAAATGTCTAGCGACGACCATTGCCGCTTATTATAAACAACGAGTGCCTAGCGACGGCGAACGCGTGCAACGCGCCTCGCTGGGCGGTCTTATCCAGCCGCGCGCTTGCATTTGGCGATGAGCCGGGCGAAAATTTGCATATTTTTATCAATTAATATCTCGTTAATTATTGCAAAAATTGTAAAATGGTAGAGGACTTTTCTTCTCAGTTTAGTCCATTCTACCCCTCTGCGAGAAAATTTTTCATTAATTATCAAACACCCTGTATAATATTAAAAGCTCAGTAGCGCGCGCTTGTTATGTCTAGTTATAATAAAATTGATAATATAAAATTGACAACGGCCAATAACAATCAGAAAACCTCCCGCCTGCTAAGAGGCGCGCGACTTCCACGCGAAGCGACTCCAACCCACCTCCTCCCTGTTTAGGCTTTCCACGCGAGACGCGCGAAAAAATTTGAAAAAAATTGTTTTTTAAATATTGGACCTTGAAAATGACTTTGTCGGCAATTTTCATTATCATATTCATAATCAAGGCATCAAAATACAGTAGTATGTCAATCGACAAGAAAATTGGGTGGATTCACCTTTTCGGAAGTCTATCCAAAGATTTCATCCTATGATCATCATGTGATGTTATAGTTATCGAATTTTAAAGAATTGAATAATAGAAATAGAAGAAAAAGAATGTATCATCATGACTTTTCAAAATACATAATTTTAAATACTGCTTCGGAACAATCCGTTACGTGGTTTACATGTTTCAATTACATGATTTCATCATGCAACTGTGTGACGTGATTTTTTCAGTAAGGTCCCTTCCGCACGTCCCACTTCTCTGAATCTATAATTATAATTGTCGAGTCAATAAACAAGTTCGCATAGAAGACAAGTTTCCATAGAATGACTGGACGAAATACCCCGTATCCGTCTCGCAATAGGCCCCGAGGCCCTTCAAATCATCGCGACGATCCCCGTGGATTATCTCTGACGTTCTAGTCGACAATTGGAGAGTAACCCGCGTCCCGTACAGATATAACGTTATATACAAAAATGATGGTCAACGCGCTATTCGCTTTTCTTTCAATCCACTCCTCCCCTCTCCCATAAGTACGAAGTGACGAAAAGGCCCGAATTGCTGGGATTAATCATAAATTTCCTTATCCAAAGAATATAATTTACTCGAATTAGTTATTACTGTCGATCTTAAAAGCACAAATGCTAAAAATCAAGTCAAACACTCTACATTCCGATTAATTAATTATACTCAGATAACATTACCTAAATTCTAAACGATATCAAATCTCAATATTAAAGGTACAAATGACTAATATAAATTCGCAGTATTTTGACTTAATTAAGTAACGAAATATATTCTAATAAAGAGCTTTAGAAATCCTATAACATGCGATACGTCGGCGCTAGCAATCTCACGACTTGCCGCCGCTCTGATCGTACCTCCCCCGCTCCAATAAACAATCTGACACTCTTCCAATCATCAAACCACGCACACGCGTCGCGCCGCATCGTTTATCTTTCGAGTCCCTACCTAGCGACGTCGTGGTCGTAACAGTCTTAATATACGGAATTGTAAAAATTTTTTTATTAATAACTGACTCGATCCTGTTTTGTTATATTATTTTTTTTACAATGGTACTTAATTCTGGTATCGTAGAAAAAATAAATGGTAATGGGTATTCATTATTAAGTAAAATATTTACCTGCTCTAAATTATTTTTAAGGAACCGAGGATGCGATAAATGCATGAGTCTATCATACCAAATCATTTTTTTTTCATAAATAATATCTTTTATCATTTAATAATTAATTTTACATTTGTGATAATAAAATTAGTAATAAAATTAACGACGGCCAATAGTAATCAGAAAATATGTTCGCTATCGATATATATTGCTTGCCGATAACCAACAAGGTCTGTAGTTTAGAGACTTTTGGTAATCAAAATAAAATTCTGGTCATCAATAATGATTATTCGTAATCGAAGCAATTTCCGATAATTGTAATGGTTATTCGCAACCAAAAACAATTCAGTCTTCAATTCGAAATGGCTGAATTAAATTGATTTATCGAAATGTAAGCGTTATGAACTGCATCCGTAATAATAAAATTGTTTAATTTATTTACATTTATTTTTCCTTTCCACTACTTAATATTTTTCCCCTTTCATTTTGTTTCCTTAACATTATTCTCCTTTTCTTTACTGTGTCATTGTTCGCTTTACCTTCTGTAAATCTGTTGATTTATGTTGTGACAATTTGAGAACATATCTAATTGTAAGAAAAAAAATGTTTACCTTCGCACGTTTGAATCTTATTATTTTTTGACAACTTGAGAACATAATTTAATGGCATATACAGGGTGGGGCATTTTGATCGTCCCAGGCAAATATCTAGAAACTAAAAGAGATACAAGAAAAAATTTTATATGAAAGTTATAGGTTTTCTTAGGGGAAAGAAGGTAGATATAACGCGTCTTGGATAGGGGGCACTACCAAGGTCAGGTTAAGGTCAATATGAATTTTTTAAATGGAAACCCCAATTTTTTTATTGCATATTCTTGTAGCATCTCGAGAGCTTTCCAAAACGCTATAATAAAATATTTTTTCATGAAATACTTTGCGAGTTATAAGTCTTGAATATTATAATTTCGCCAACAAAACATTACCCAAGGTGTCCGACCGACGGCTAAAACCTTTTGTTGTTCAGAATCACGACCTGAATAACATTTGTCAAGATCAAGATCGTTGGAAGTTGTTCCTCTGATTTTTTGCACTAAAAATTCATTTCTACGTAAAAATGAAAATAAGAAGTACAATCACCAATGGCCTTGATCTTGACAAATGTTATCCAGGACATAATCCTGAACAACATTCAAGATGTTTTAGCCGTCGGTCGGACACCTTGGGTAATGCTAATGCCAGCGGTACTGTAGCAAACCTTATAACTCGAAAAGTGCTTCATGAAAAAATATTTTATTATAGCGTTTTTTTGGAAAGCTCTCGAGGTGTGCTACAATAATATGCAATAAAAAATTAGGGGTTCCATTTAAAAAATTCATGTTGAGCCTGACCTGATCTTGGTAGTGCCCCCTATCCAAAATCCGTTACTTCCACCTTCTTTCCCCTAAGAAAACTTACAACTTTCATATAAAACTTTTTCTTGTACTTCTCTTAGTTTCTGAGATATTCGCCTGGGGCGATTAAAATGTCCCATCCTGTATATGTACACCGACAATTCATGGGAATCATGATGAAAAGATTACATGATGTGCTCAGTTTGCAAGCGTCTCTCTCTAATTCTCTGCCCTCTCGCTTGCTCGGTGACCATTTGTAGTCCCAGTTTAGCCAACCTTAATTGTTGTCTTCGTCGCATGCACATCATTTAGGTTCGGTCTCTTTTTTTCATATACTACCTAGTATTACCAACATTTGTTCGCGTCGCATGTTCCTATCCTAGCTCCTACTCACTTTAACGCATTCGTTGGAGTGAATAGAAACTATAATAAGAATTGGAATACATTTCAGAAATATATACTCAAAATATCTGTACTCTTTTTAGAATTTTTCATAAATATGGATTTTAAAATATTGTAAGATTCGTATAAAAAAATTTGAGATATTTTCTAAACATAAAAAATTGTACTAAAACTCTAAAAATTCAAAATTTTTTTATATGAGTTATAAAATATTGTAAGTAAAATTTGTATAAATTAAAAAATCAGAAATTTTCTAAAAAGTTATAAAATTATGCAGAAATTGTAAATTTTGAAAAATTATATGAAAAATCTGGGAAAAATTTCCGTCAGATTTATTAAATTTTTTTTACAACTTTTTATAATATATAATTTTCCAGGATTTTTATGTAAATTTCAGAATTTTTAGAATTTCGGTATAATTTTATAACTTTTTAGAAAATTTGTCCGATTTTCCTATACAAATTTTACAATATTTTAGAATTCACATATGTGAATTACGAATTACGAAAAATTCTAGAAAAATGTATAGATATTGTATTTCTGAAATGTGTTCCAATTTGTATACAAATTTATAGAATAATTGAATATTTCCAATAGAAATTTCGAATAATTTCTTAATACTCTAATAAACTCTTGAAATCACGTTTGGCACTTGCTTGACAGTTCATGTTGCTCCGCGCTTTAAAATGAAGCGCGAAGAGAGAAAAGGACACATAGCGGGATATAACGAAGATGCATAGAGAGTTGTAGCAACATCATTTATTTCTTCGCAGTTGGCAGGCCTAAGACTCTGAACGGTCCCTCGACTCGCAAAAGGGGCGTGGTTTGCCCAAACTGAGCACACCATGTCAATCCCCTCCACCATGGATGGGAACCCTTGCAATTGTTTCAATTGTATAAATAGGTATGACGGATAAAACTTACTATAATTATTTTACTAATTTAATTTAATTATTTTATTAATTTATTTAAATCATTTATTAATTCAGAATCCTTTAAACGAGGGTTCCCACCTTGAAGTAGTCATGGGGCTCGCGGACCACGGGGTGCCTAGGGGTGTATGTGGTCTGAATGCCCCACAGCAATAGAGCACGAAGCTTAACTTTTGACCTGTTAACGCAGGTACGAAGCCTTCGTTGCTAAACGATCTGACAAGGTCAACATCGACCAGTGAAGTGCGTGCCTGATGTCCTTGGAGACCGCGAGCTCCCGAGACCAAGCTCACACTGCGGGTGGCGGGGCTTACGGTCGCCTACGGTACCATCTGCTCAGGGGTGGGCCCCTGGGCGACCAACTAAAAGAAACCTCCCAAGCTAGGGTATGAGCTACCGTGTCTAAAGCTGCGTGGCGCAAGGGAAGTTGCGTCCCGAACGGTGCCTCCTGGATACCGGGCGACCTCCAGGAGTAAGTAGTCAAGCCCTGGGCATTCGCGGCTCTGCCCAAGTGAAATCGCGCGACCGCAGTACTTGTGGAAATTGCATGGAGAATTCGAATCAAAATAACTTAAATGAAGTCCTCCAGGGCGTGGCTTCTCTCGGAAGCGAACGACCGGAGGAGAAAAACATAGTGAAGATGAATCTACCCATGACCTGTTCTCGCTTCAGCGGCGTCGCCAGACGCTGATACAAGAGGGAGAAGAAGCAGGCTGCAAAAGCTCAAA
>NW_017258039.1:50057-58278 GCF_001594055.1 Mycetomoellerius zeteki | reverse complement strand
CGGCGCGACTAAGCGCGCGAGGCCGGAGCATTGCACTATCAATCCAACGGACAGTCGCCCGGACAAGAAACCCAAGGTCGCAGACCAAGGGTCATATGCCCAGGCGACTAAGGGAATCATCAAGATGTAGCCCTCGTAGCAAAGGATTGTTCTGAAAATAAGCTGAGTTTCAGCGAGGTGGGTGAGATCGGGAAACTGATCACGCTGCGCATCCTCGAACTACCCGAGGATGGGCTAGCGACCGTCTTCAGTGGAACCTGAGAGAGAGATGGCGCAGTCATCATCAACTGCGCCAATCAACAATCGGTGGACTGGCTAAAAAGCCAACCGACTTTAATATTGGAGGGCACACTCTGCATGTGCTGCCGGCCAGGGAGCTCCCGAAGCGCCACCGGATGATGGTACATGTGGAGGAGCCGGAGACTTTTTGGTTGTCGAAAAAGCTATCAAGCTCCTCGACAGACAAAACACGGGTTTGGGCGTCAGGGAGTGGGTCGTCGTGAGGGGAAGTGAGAGTAAAGACGCCAAGAGCGCTCACTTCGCTGCTCTGATCGGCGACACTTCCCTGGAGGTCCTTAAAACCTATGATTTTAAACCCTTCTGTGAGCTGGGTCGAGCGACTGTAAAGTTGCTCGATAAAGAACATAGGGGGACTACAACCACCGGGACGGAGGAGGCCGCTTAGACTTCGCGGGCTTCACACTACCGATGGTACAAATCAACTTGCATCATAGTAAAGACGCCTCGGCGATTCTAGCCAGGAGCATGGCTGTAATGCAGACAGCAATAGCATTCATTCAGGAACCATGGCTTCTGAATAATGCTATCAAAGGTCTGAGTGGCTACGGAGTTATATACAAAGCAGACACTCAAGACAAGATAAGGACATGCATTGTGATAAAAGGACTAAATGCTATTCTTATGTCACAGCTCAGCGACGGCGATATGACGATAATACAACTGAGACTCAACCTGGATAAGAACAACCACATGGATGTACTGATAGGGTCGGTGTACATGTCCTACGACTCCCAAGCATCACCGAAAAGGATTGAGGAGCTGGTGACCTATGCGAAGAAAAGGAGACTCGAAATCCTCTTGAGCTGTGATGCAAACTCCCACCACACAGGGTGGGGAAGCTCAAATATAAACTCGAGAGGAGAGAGCTTCCATGAATTCATAATGGGCACGGTCTGATCATCCTGAATCGAAGATTGGATCCCACATTCATGGACTGCAGAAGACAAGAAATGATAGACATAACCATATGCAGTGAGAAAGTGGTCGGACTAGTACGTGACTGGAGAGTGTCCGGAGAAACGTCACCGACCACAGGCAGACAAGATACCCTCAGGCATATGGAAAATCAAGAATGGGATCGCAACCTCAGAAGAACAAACTGGGAGGGCTACAAGATGGACATCGAGGCCATCCTAAAAAATGCTCCAACCAGATCCACTCTAAAGAGAACTTAGAATTCGCGGCACAATATATAAGTGACGCGATAAAAACAGCCTACGAGGACTGCTTGGAAAGGCTAAAACGGAGAGGCGTATAGACAAGCACAACACTGTTATAATAAAGCGATAATCGCAAAAAGAAAAAGCTGGAGTTTTGTAAAAGCATTGAGAGTGCTCCTGAAGCATCCAGGTTAACAAAATCCTCAGCAAGGACAATTCTTCTCGCTTGGGTTGTTTAACTCCCAAGCGAAAACTATACCGAGACATTACATGAGACTCTTAATCACCTAATGTCTACTCACTTTCCAGGTTTCTAAGAGAACTTGCTGCACCCACCAAGGAACCAAACAACCCAGGGAGCAATACAAACCCAGGGAATGGACATTGGCAGCAAAAGTGGTGTCGTCTGACGGGGTCGAATGAGCTATAAAGATCTTCGAAGTCGCCGGGACCGGACGACATCTACCCAGCGCTGCTTAGAGAAGGTATGGGGGCCGTGATGGATCTCCTGACAAGAGTACTAAAGGCTAGCATAGCCCTGAGACACGTTCCGCAGGTCTGGAGTGACATCAGAGTGGTTATACTCAAGCCAGGAAGAAAAGGCCATATTGTGACCAAAGACTATAGATCTATCAGCCTCACATCCTTCATTCTGAAAATACTGGAGGACTAGTAGATCGTTATATAAAAAAACAACTTCTTTAACAGCCGCTGAACTCCTTCCAGTACGCCTACAGGGAGGGCAGATCCACGGATACAGCCTTACATCACCTAGTTGGCGGGGTCGACTCAGTTGGCTGCCAAGAGATATGCGATGGGCGTTTTTATATACTGATGGGGCTTTCGACAGCACTTCAATCTCGGTGGTGAAGAACGTCATGGAAACACACAGAATTCCAGGTGCACTTGTGGATTGGACGAAGAGCATGCTGAAGAGCAGAAAACTGATCATCAGCTACGGCAATACCACCATTGAGGGGCGTCCGACGGCGAACTGCACGCAAGGGGGGGGGGGTTCACTCTCCCCTGCCTAGTAGTGGACTTCTCACAAAACTGAGGGAGTCTGATTTTCAGGTTTACGGTTACGCAAATGACATGGCCATAGTTACCAGGGGAAACTTCCTCACGACCCTTAAGGAACGCATGGACGAAGCCTTACTAATCGTGCAAGACTGGTGCAGGACGAGGAATTTGATGGTGAATCCGGAAAAGACCTCGGCTATGATTTTCACCAGAAAATACAAGTCTGAGCCGTTGAGGCTTTGGGACAAGGAAATCAAGTATACCTATTCAGTGAAGTATCTAGGAGTTTATCCGGATCCAAAACTGAGCTGGAAATCACACCTCGAGGTAAAGAGGAAAAAACTGTACACATCCATGTGGGCTTGTAGAAGTCATGGGCAGGAACTGGGGTATAAACCCCAGGATCGCCCTATGGCTCTACAAGATGATACTACTACCAAGATTAACATATGCTGCGGTTGTCTGGTAGCCTAGGGTGAAGAAGGTGGATGCGAAGAACCTGCTCAAAAGCCTACAGAGGGGATACGTAAGAGCTGTGAAAACCACACCAACCGAGGCGCTGGAAGTAGCACTTGGTTCTCCGCCCCTGAGTCTAGTTATTATCAGCGTAGCAAGACAAACAATATACAGAATGAGGTGTCAAGGGGAGTGGAAAGAAACCAGGCTCGATCACTAGGCTGGGTTTATCCGATAGACCCCCTTTCACACTAAAGCAGGACAGGATCCCCAGGAAACACCGGCAAGAGAAGATCTTTAAAATTCTGATACCCGCTAGGGAGGACTAGCAGGATCCCAACTTTTTAACCAATCCAAACGTAGACGTATGGTACACAGATAGATCGGGAGCAAATGATCGCTTTGGGGCAGGCATTTACAGCCCCAAAACCAATCATGAAGAAAGAATATCATTAGGGGGGCAGGCCAGTTTTTCAAGCTGAAGTGCTCGTCATTTCGAGGTACGCGGAACTTCTGATTGACAGAAAAATCAGGTCGCATCTGCATCAGATAGCAGAGCAGCTATTGATGCACTTGCAAAGACCATCACAGAATCGTTTGTGGTTTGGGACTATGCAAACCCTTGACAAACTAGGAGAAACAACCCAAGTTATCCTAGTATGCAGGTATGCCCTGATGTGCAGGGCATACCTGCAGAAAAGTTGTCGGCTATGTCGAGAAGAAAACAAGGATAGCGTACATCTTTTGTGTCGCTGTCCTTTGCTTGCTTGCAAGAGATACAGATCCTGGGGCAACACGTTTCTGATGCCTGAGGATCTGGACGGAACAAAGACAGGCGACCTCATAAACCTAGTACACGGTACGGGGCTGGGCTGGACCGCCTAATTTTTGAAGACAAACAGGGAGTGACAATGGAACCCTAGCGATCTAGGTCACGTTAGGCGGCTGTCATAGCCCCACTTGTATTTTTCCTACTACTACTACTATTAATTCAGAATCATATACAACTTGGTTTTTTCGAAAATTGATGTCAATCCACCAAGGCACGTTGATGCGACTTAATTTTTATTATTTTTTAACAATTGACCATGCGATTGCGAGGAGACATTTGTTGGACGGTGGTATCTTTATCACTACACACATAATGTTGGAGGAATGGCGAGAGAAGTAATTTCTTCGTAATTTTAATTAGACCCTTTATAAATTATATTCGCACAGCAAATTTATGTTTATATCAATCGATATTTTTGTATTTTTGTGATCTTTTTATTTATATTTTTGTATTATATTGGGGATGATCTAATGAGGGTCGAAATGTTTAAGATTATATTATTGAAATTATTTTAATATTAAAATTCATTTATTAACACTTAATATCCTGCATTGATTCGTAACCTTTGTCGTTTAATTCGTTTTATATTTATTTATTAATCAAGTGTAAAATTTCGTGAAAATTCAAACGGAAGAAAACGTTACATTATTGGTAATTCGTTTGACGACACAGGGTTGTTTCGTCTTCGCGCGTTTTGTTTGCTATTACATGCATTGAAAGTTTTGTAGTTTTTTTTAATGAAATTTTCGAAAAAAGCGTATAAAAATGGCAAATATTTTAGAACCAGGTTTTGTGAAATCTGACTCAATAAATCTATCGAAAATTGATGTGTTTATAGAGTGATAATTTTAAGGCTGTTGAGGTTGAGGTTGAGGTTGAGGTTAGGAACACAAAGGTTCATGCGGCGGACACCTCTCCCTGGATCTCATTGTTGAAGAACGTGCCAATATATATCGGCACGTCAAGGAGATTCAGTAAAAGGGAGGGTGCTCCAACGGCGAGAGTCGTAGACATGATTAGAGAGTGGGCCCGGGAGAAGATGATAAAGGAGTAGGAGAAAATCCTATTCCATCCGTCGACCCCCAGTCGCTGGACCACCGGTCCAATCCAGCCTTATCTCAGAATGTGAATTGACAGAGCCAAAGGCTGACTGTTCATTCGTCTGGTGCATCAGGTCCTCTCGGGGCATGGATGCTTCGGGAGGTTCCTGCACCAGGTAGGCAAGGAGCCAAGGTGTTGGCATTGTCAAAGGGAGGACACCGCGCACCTTGGCGGAGTGCCTGGGACGTGGAGCGCAGCGTCCTTAAAAATGTAATTAGGAATAACCTGTCCCTCCCGACCGTCGTTAACAAGATGGTCGAGAGGAACGAGCATGGGCAGGCGGTCCTCCACTTCTGCGCCACCATCATGGCGAGGAAAGAGAGGAACGAAAGAGTAAGACGGAGAGAGAGAGACTTCCCGCTAACTCAAGATGGGGCCGATCCGACGCCCGGCCTTATAAGTGATAAAGCGGGAGGGAGATCAACATAGAGGTCTCCCTCCCACAATGGATGGTAAATTTGGCGAGATGCGGAATGCACCCTCGCGGCGCGAGGCTCACGCATGGCCACGGGGAGGAGGGCAGTGAGGGCAATGGTGGGGTTTTTAGTGGTATGCGACGCGTCTCGGATCACTCCTTGAGGGAGAACAAGGCCGTCAAATCTCGTACCCCCGGGTTACGCCAATCTCCAATATCTTCCCCTTCATGATGAGATGATTCCTTGGGGAATCGCTCTCCATGAAGAGAGTGAGATTTTCCCCACCTTAAAAAGAAAGGAATACAAAGGCTGCAATGTAAGTCCATTATTCATGAATATTTGCTCTAACGTTTCATTATTACGACTCATTAATTCTTCGATGTAAATGAAAAATAATTTATCAATAATAATATCGAACGATTATCATAGGTCTTCGTTTTTCAGAAGCAAAGCAAAGGGGATAATTTGCTGTTCGTTTTCTATCAGATTGACAAGCAAATTTGTGTGGCACATCAGGTTTTATTTTTATTAGCTCACTTATTAAACAAAAGCGCACATAATTTTCCATATTTGTTTAATATGCTCATCACCTGCTTCTCAGTCACTGACTACGTTTACACCGTACGTTTGGTCCGCGGCCTATACACCAAATTCGACCTACTTTAGGTCACATTATTTAGGCCGCACGCTGTAAACACTACTATACCTGACCCGACCTGTTGTAGGTCAGGCCGGATTTTTTAGCGCTTCACCTAAAATATGTAGGTCATCTACTACTTTCTCGGTGTAAACGCGCGACTGACCCGATCTAAAAGCTTCATAGTCATTTGCTCGGTAGGACACTGCTGTTTTGTTGAATAGTTAGGTTGAATAGTTAGGTTAAACCGGCTTGTTATTTACTTCTAGACTGTGAAAAGACTAATTGATTTGTGCAAAGAACATAAATATTAAAAAAAAAGATGGAAAAAAGTTCATGCAGCGATTCAAGTTCATAAGTACCAATGCCTTTGTTAATCAAAATAATACAAATAATGGTAATTATTTAGAATACGGGCCTCATCTCCGATTTTGATGAAATTGGGCTCATTCGACGCGTTTTCACTTAAAATGAAAGAATCTGGCTAAAATGCGGCGATCGGCCTCGCGAACCGAGATATTAAGCATTTAAATCTTATTATTGTTAAGCATTAAAGTTCGAGATTTTAGAGGTTAAGATATCTGTCATCCCGACTCAATATAGCGCTATGTATACGTTCTGGCGAGTACAATACTGTATATGGAAATAATCTGTACAAAATACGATAGATGGCTCTAATTCGGACCAGCGTGGACTAAATGTGACCCAACCAATTTTTAAGTCCTTTCGGTGTAAATGGTTGGTGACTAGACCTACTTTGGGTCACGATATAGGTCAGGTCGCTATCAGACGGTGTAAACGTAGCCACTGCGAAAACTTCGATAAATTTTTGAAGAAGAATGGAATACAATTACGCAGGATAAAATTAAAAGACTGATAAGGAGTATGCCGGATCGTATGAGTGAGATAATACACGAGGTCATACATACTATTAATATACACGCGCAAACGCACATACGTAGCGTGCGCGCGCGCGCACGCACGCACGCACGCACACACACACACACACACACACAGAGAGAGAGGGTTTGGAGTCACTAAATACTACGGAAGTGACGAACCGTGGAGTCCTTATCTCTACTAACACACATATACACACGCACGCACACACGCACACAATGTGGTGTTTCGACGAATCAAACTCCATGCAGTTCATATTGGGAAAAATTACAAGCATAATTTAAGCTAATGACAGCGGTATCTTAAATTTGGAATAACTCAGCGAAAAATGATCGTATCGAGGTCGGTAAAAGAGCATTGAAGATAAAATTCTATACGTTCACGTGCATGTTGTCCCATTGAGCGGCGACACTTAATTCACATCATGCACCATCGCAAAGTTGGACCTTTGATTATCAATTTTGCATTTTGTTATTTTGTCATCCGCCATTTTGAAAATAATGGCCCAGTACAATTCCCATTCAAATAATCTTAAAGTGGACATTTTAAGCTTCATTTTGCTTTTTTAAATATATTTTTATCTTGTTACTGATATCCTTGTCTGGCATATGGCAATGCTTGGTCTATCTATTATGTCTATGTGCGCTACTAATCCACTGTACACACTGCCTTCTTCCGATTAATTGCGTTCAGCAGAATGTTTATTTTGCAACTGTTGGAAGTTTTCTTCGCACTGATTGGATTATACTTTTAGATCTAGAGGTATGATTCTATCAGCAGATAATCATAAAACGGTTGCAAAACTGTTGCATTCCGCTGAACACAGCCAATCAGATTTTTTTTAATTTAAAAATTTGTAAAAAAAATCGATATTTTCAAGAATATCGAAATCGAGACGAGATTTATTTTCGATCTCGATAACGAGATCGAAACGAGAATTAATTTTTCAATATTTTTGCGAGATGAGACAATATTTTTAAAAATATCGTCTTGTCTTGTCTTGTTTTAGTGCATCACTAGTGATAGCGATAGAAAAAACACGATTTCAACCTATCAGAAACTATATATTCCAGTGTATCTGATTTTTGGTGGGTTGAAATCGTGTTATTTCTATCGTTATCGCTGTTTCTTCGCATTGTGTTTACGACCTTAAGGTTTCCGATTTAATATGAATTATTATATACTAGTGTCCCAGACTACGTTTACACGCACTGGTGAAACTGTTTTAATAAAAACCGTTTCAGTTAAAACCGGTGTTAGATGTCCTGTAAACGTCTCTTAATACAGATGTTATTAAAACCGTTTTAGCAAATCCAAACCTCTTCTGAAACAGGTTTGGCATTACTAAACCGTTTTACGAAAGTCGTGTAAACGGTCTTCAATCGGTTTAACGTAT
>NW_017258039.1:44990-46897 GCF_001594055.1 Mycetomoellerius zeteki | reverse complement strand
ATTGTATAAAAATTAAAGACAGTACCATTTGGATTAAGTAAATAATAAAGATAGTATCACTTAGGTTTCACTTTTTATTTTGTAGTAGAATTTAACTTGGCGCCACATAAGAAATGACAAAGGATATTTCGTCTCAGGTTCCGTATCAGGTTATATAAAGTTACTTTATTTTTGGTGGAGGTAAAATACGCCTGATCGTGTAAACAGGCACCAACACTGATTTTAACTAAAACGGTTTTTACTAAAACCGTTTTTACTAGTGCGTGTAAACGTAGTCCCATATTATAAGAGAAGCGCAAATGGGTTCCGCTTATTGATTGGATATAGCGGCCATCAATCAAAATCGAGAATATCGGACCCGTAGCTGATCCTTTGTACTGATTCTGTATGTAAACTAACTTCGCAACTTTGATAATCTCCTATTTAATGTTGTTTGTAATGCTAGAATTAGAATACGAATATTTTTGATTGATCAAATTTCGTTAGAAACTTTTGACATCTTTCTCCGGGAGAACCTTCAATCTAACCTCTAGAATCTGACTGGATCCCTAGTACATACAGCCGCTTCGTTATAAACGATTTGCTGCAAAATTAATAACATTAATACATTAATTCAATATATTTAACTGGAGTATTTCACATGAAACACATAAGAATATATACAGGATGTCCCATTTTAAATATGCATTAAAATTTCTCGAAAATTATGGTAGATACGGAAAAATGTTTCAAACACAAAAGTTGTATGATTCGGAGAGGAACATAAGGTACCATTGATTTGACCTTGGATGGTGTCGCCAAGATCAGATCAAGATCATGTCGATTTTTTTAAATGGAATCCCCTATTTTTCATTACATTTTCTTGTAGTTTACCTCGAGAACTTTTCAAAACACTATAATAACATATTTTTTCATTAAATATTTTTCGAAGTTATAAGGTTCAAAAGTTACAGTACAGTCGGCATTAGCATTACGCAAGTTATCCGACTGACGGCTAAAACCTCTTGAATGTTGTTTAGGATCATGTCCTGGATAACATTTGTCAAAATCAAGGCCATTGGAGGTTGTACCTCTTATTTTCATTTTTATGTAAAAATGAATTTTTTGTGCAAAAACGAAATTAAGAAGAATAATCTCCAATGGCCTTGATCTTGACAAATGTTACCCAGGACATGATCCTGAACAATAATTCAAGAGGTTTTAGCCGTCGGTCGGATAACTTGCGTAATGCTACTAATGCTGACTGTGCTGTAACTTTCAAGCCTTATAGCTCGAAAAATACTTAATGAAAAAATATGTTATTGTGTTTTGAAAAGGTCTCGAGGTAAGCTACAAGAAAACGTAATGAAAAATAGGGAGTTCCATTTTAAAAAATCGACGTGACCTTGACCTGGCTTTGGTGATGCCATCCAAGGTCAAATCAATGATACCTTTTTATGTCTCTGAACCCCCCATACAATTTTTGTTTGAAACATTTTTCCGTATCTGCCATAATTTTCGAGAAATCTTAATGCATTATTTAAAATGAGACACCCTGTATAATGGACAGTAAAAAATTTTTATCTTCAGCAAACTTACGTTATAATAAAAATAGAATATGAAATAAAATCACTATTTTAATCATTAACTCTTTTGTTACAGCAAGACTGATCATGGAATTTAGTGCAAAAAAACATCCCATTTAGAGTAATATTTTTCTTAATAAGTGTCTCTGCAATGTTTTAAGGTGATAAAGTGATTATTAACATTATTATTAAAACAATTTCTGTAGACTCGAATTCTTAAAATAAAAATAATAATAACACAATCCGTAAAGGCCATACGAGTCACGGGCTGATGAAGGTGCCAACGATTAATTTCAATCTTAATTAATCATAAATGTGTAGAATCCTCTTTATTGAACGTTT
>NW_017258039.1:44480-44739 GCF_001594055.1 Mycetomoellerius zeteki | reverse complement strand
TCACATCTCCGGATAACGTAACGTGTTTGCTGAACATTTTATAATTTATAACGGACAACAAAGACCCAAAACAAAAACAATCAAGAGAGAAAAGCTAACTTATACTATTCGCTATATATTAGTCATGAATCATGTGTGTCAAAGATGTGAAAATTAAAAATCTTTTAGCTATAAATTAATTAGTCAGTTCACATAACATCGTCGTATATGTATGATGTAAACCTTCCCTGTCAGAACGCAAATTCAATCCATTTTTTTG
>NW_017258039.1:40315-41923 GCF_001594055.1 Mycetomoellerius zeteki | reverse complement strand
AATGTGTAGAATCCTCTTTATTGAACGTTTCGACTCACTTTGGAGTCCTCCTCAGCAATACATATGTGTAATTAATATGTTGAGTATTCCGTCAATATGACTTACAGGTTTGAATTTGCGTTCTGACAGGGAAGGTTTACATCATACATATACGACGATGTTATGTGAACTGACTAATTAATTTATAGCTAAAAGATTTTTAATTTTCACATCTTTGACACACATGATTCATGACTAATATATAGCGAATAGTATAAGTTAGCTTTTCTCTCTTGATTGTTTTTGTTTTGGGTCTTTGTTGTCCGTTATAAATTATAAAATGTTCGATAAACACGTTACGTTATCCGGAGATGTGAGACTGAAATTAACTAAATGTATATAATGAAGATCAGATTTAATTGTTGTTAATATAAACTTACAAAGCTCATGAAACATGTTGAATGTTCCGTTTGAGGTGAGTTACTTAGAATTTTTTCTTTTGATAAGTCAATTTATTTTTGATATTTTAATCAGGATCCACTACAGTCGGGAACCTGTAAGTGACTCATGTTGACGGAATACTCAACATATTAATTACACATATGTATTGCTGAGGAGGACTCCAAAGTGAGTCGAAACGTTCAATAAAGAGGATTCTACACATTTATGATTAATTAAGATTGAAATTAATCGTTGGCACCTTCATCAGCCCGTGACTCGTATGGCCTTTACGGATTGTGTTATTATTATTTTTATTATTATTAAAGTGATGATCATTTAATTTGTGACATCATTTTAGCTTCAGTTCATAAATGCTAATTATATTTCAAGTTGGAGTAAAAGTAATCAGTGTGCACAGTTTATACAGGATGGGACATTAAAATGAGATACCCTGTATACCTAGAAGATTAACTATCAAGATCTGTCCTCAATCATATTGGTCCTTCTTTACTTATTTGATCTATTCACATAGCATGGTCTAGTTTAACTTATTATTATCTTGGCAAATATTATATTTGTATGTTTTTAGATAATCAGCGCTTTCTACTTCAATTAACCGAAACTTGAACGTTTTGAGTCAGCCGCAGCAACAATTAATAAAAGGAATTATATTGCTATTAAAAATTATTTGCACATATATGTATATACAATTGTATACATATATGTGCAATATTTGCCAATATTATAATAATAAGTTAAACTAGACCGTGCTATATCTACAGACCATATAAGTAAAGAAAGGCCAATATGATCGCGCGAGAATAAATTTTGATAACTAATCTTCCAATTATGTAAACTAATATACAGGGTGATTCAGAATAACCCCGTGTCCTTGCAAAGACGTGTTCCTGACTGAATTCTGATTTTTCCTCTACGAAAATTTTATCCGACGCTTACTTTTTGAGTTATTAAAAGATAAAGTTACCGAATCACAGGTCGCGTATAGAAGGTAGGCAGGGGCGGCGCACTGACCGTCTGACGCGATCACAAGGGGCACTCGTTCAGCCGTCTAAGGACACAGAGTTATTACGTTTCACATAATAAACGCCCGCACACGCACGCACGAACGCCCGCACGCACGCACGCACGCACGCACGCACGCACGCACTCAGACTCTCTCTCTCTCTC
>NW_017258039.1:39559-40291 GCF_001594055.1 Mycetomoellerius zeteki | reverse complement strand
CTCTCCCTCTCCCTCTCTCTCTCTCTCTCTCTCTCTCTCACCTTGCAAAGATTCGTTTTCTTCATATGTCATACTTTGACGGATAAATTTCACACTTCACGTTTCCATGTGACAAATTAATGTCAAGTAATGAAACAGAGTTTGTTTTTCTTTTAAAGATAGTATCTGAAGATACTATCTTTAACACTCACTGAAGACTGTAAAGCCATTTATACACCTAGCGAACGAACACCGAACGAACAGCAAACGCAAAAGTTTATGTTATTATTTGTTACATAAAAGTCGCAGTACGTTAATTACTATGTGCAACGAACATCGAATTTAATCGAATGCTAGTATTCGGTACAATCAAGAAAAAGAATAAACTGTTCACAAACACAAACACAAACACAAACGTCCGAACATTCGCATTCGGTGTTCGTTCGCTAGATGTATACGCGGCTTTTTCACTGATTTACTCGCGCACTTGATCGATATCCGAGTCGATATCACAAGAATGATTTACGAAGAGAACGATTTACGAACTATTCTATCGGTTTATTATTAATTAGTACCGATTAATTATTCAAATCACTAAGAATAAGAAACGCGTTACATACACAAACCGACGCGAAGACAGTTCGACGACAACAAACGAGCAGGTTAAGTTTTACGAAACGAACAGAATTCAGAGTAAAACATGATAGAAATCTGATTTATCGGCCTCTTGTGATGGTTGACTAAAAATGGCTG
>NW_017258039.1:29759-39426 GCF_001594055.1 Mycetomoellerius zeteki | reverse complement strand
CGCAGCCAATGGTAAGTCAGGCTGCGACTGTAGAGGCTACATTGGCTACATTGGCTACATTGGCTACAGCATGCTACAAAAGCAGACATTATTGGTTCATTTAACATTACAAATGTGTGCTTCGAGATTATTCACGCGCTGAATTATAAGGTTTGTTCGCGTCGCATGTTATAACATGCTCCTACCGTAGCTCCTACTCACTCTAACGGGCTCGTTAAAATGAATAAGAGCTATGGCAGGAGTATGCTGGTGCACGTTGGAACATGTTGGAATATGTTGGAACATGTTGCATAAAACCTGTTGCATAAAATTGTTCTAATTGGCCGTTCAAACGCTTCGAAGCGTTTGTAGCATCAAGTGGACCGCAGCCAGAATAGTTCGTAAATCGTTCTCTTCGTAAATTATTCTTGTGATATTGACTCGGGTATCGATCAAGTGCGCGAGTAAATCAGTGAGTGTTACAGTCTTCAGTGAGTGTTAAAGATAGTATCTTCAGATACTATCTTTAAAAGAAAAACAAACTCTGTTTCATTACTTGATATTAATTTGTCACATGGAAACGTGAAGTGTGAAATTTATCCATCAAGTTACGACATAATTTTGTTTTATTTTTATTATAACGCAAATTTGCTGAAGATAAAAACTTTTTAATGTTAAATATATATTAATATATTCTTATGTATTTCATGTTAAATGTTCCATGTTAAATATATTGAATTAATATATTAATTCAATATATTTCCACGTTATTAATTTTATTATCACAATTAATCGTTAGCGATCTTAAATTTTTTTAATAATAAAAAATTCTGGGATTATATAAACGATTATAAATAATTTTATAAATTAAGGCTATATATTGAGACATTGTATTCATGTATATCTATTTCTCTACACTCAGTATACAATTCTTCTGACAGATATTCTAACCCTCACTGCAGCTCACATTAGACGCATAGGTTAGCATTCTCGCAATATTTGTGCGTTCCGAAATCCATAAAAAAAGTGTTGCAACCGTTCTGATCCAACGACATACAGGGTTTGTCCGAAAAGTAATAGGACTGAGTGGATTAAAAAAAATTTATTGAGCCGATCGTTACAATTCTTTAAAAACTTTCAAAATATGCTCCTCCTGCGTCGATACAACGCTGCCAACGAGATTTCCAAGCCTTGAAGGCGTCACGGTAGGCATTTTCCGGAATGGCCTTTAGAGCCGCGGTGCAAGCTGCTTTGATCCCCTCTGCCGTCTCAAAATGCTGTCCTTTCATTGGTCTTTTCAGGAGAGGAAACAAAAAGAAGTCCGGGGGGGCCACATCTGGGCTGTAGGGCGGCTGGGGAAGCGTTGGGATGCCTGCCTGGGCCAGGTAGCTGCTCACAAGAAAGGAGGTGTGAGCTGGAGCGTTGTCATGGTGCAACTTCCAGTCGACTGCGATGTCTGTTCGGACTCGATTGATTCTTCTTTTGAGTCTCTTGAGCACCTCCACGTAAAATTTGGCGTTGACGGTTTGTCCAGGAGGAACAAACTCATGGTGAACGATGCCTTTGATGTCAAAAAAGACATCGCAGCCGACTGGAAGTTGCACCATGACAACGCTCCAGCTCACACCTCCTTTCTTGTGAGCAGCTACCTGGCCCAGGCAGGCATCCCAACGCTTCCCCAGCCGCCCTACAGCCCAGATGTGGCCCCCCCGGACTTCTTTTTGTTTCCTCTCCTGAAAAGACCAATGAAAGGACAGCATTTTGAGACGGCAGAGGGGATCAAAGCAGCTTGCACCGCGGCTCTAAAGGCCATTCCGGAAAATGCCTACCGTGACGCCTTCAAGGCTTGGAAATCTCGTTGGCAGCGTTGTATCGACGCAGGAGCATATTTTGAAAGTTTTTAAAGAATTGTAACGATCGGCTCAATAAATTTTTTTTAATCCACTCAGTCCTATTACTTTTCGGACAAACCCTGTATATGGCCTGTTCTTTTTAGCTGAACTTTTGCACCAGTTCATCTTTCTTCCTCTTTTTTCCTCCTGGAGAGAAAAGGAAGATGAACTGGTGCAAAAGTTCAGTCAAAAAGAACAGGCCTATAGACGGAGCCTTTCTACGAGGAGTAAGCGATAATCGCGGCGAGAGGGTGTCTTTTGACTTCGACTAGTTTCGTCGTGACTCGAATATGTTCGGCTTTCACATGACTACCCATGTGACTATGACACAGTTTAACCAGTTACGACACACAACTTTTTTGATGTCATGAGTTTCTAATGCGCATGCGTCGATTTGTACTACAGACAAGATGTCTGCGCTCTTATATAACGTAACTTAATCTAATTGGGATTCCGTTTTTGACCGTCAAGAGAGTTATTACGTAATTGTATGACCTGTATGGCTGTATATTGTGTGCGAATTTTCCAAGTGAAATCTATAATAATGAAGAGGTGGATTCTCTTGTACAATGACAGGTTATCAAAATATTTCTGGACGAGTACCTGGATTGAGTTTTTTTAGTTTTCCGCATTGTTCAGAAAGATAAAAGCAATAATAGTTTTATTAGCAACATTAATTAATGTGGCTTAATCAGAATAAACAAAACAATAATATAATAGAAGCTACAAGCCAAATAAGATCATTTGATATTCAAAATTTAAAGATATAAAACATTACAGACGTTTTGATATCTATCTATAGTGTTGAAATATCTGCAATGTTTTATATGTTTATATTTTGAATATTAAATGATCTTATTTGGCTCGTAGCCTTTCTATTATTACTGTTTTATTAGCTTGTTTTATTTTGTTTTTCTATTTTGTTTTAAAATGTAAAGGACTTTTTAATTTATTTATATTTATATAATTGGATCTTTTAGAGCTCAATTATGGTTAACGAATTGTGGACGTACTATTGAAACATCTACAGAAAATTTACATAAGAATTATCGCGTTTGTGGAAATTATTTTGGAGACAATGTTTTTAAATAATCTAAAAAATCGTTTTCAGCCACATATGCCATTCCAACATCATAATTAAAGATGATAATTCAAATAATTTGTTATTTTGTGACAATGAGATATTATTTTCAAGTAATAACAGTAAGTAAAAATGTCATTAATTTTGTACCTTTTTAAATATATTTGGTCAAAAGTATAAACTATATTTGTTTTTATAAATAAATGTCTAGTTAATCAAATTCTAAATGAAGAAGAAGAAAACCAGCAGATACAATTTGGAGACAATAAATGAGATGAGGAAACACAAGAAGAAGAACAAGAAAATCAAATCCAAATTGAGGACAATAAGCAAGATGAAGCAACACAAACAGATGCTAAGTTAACAAATAATTCGCCACGGAAACGAAGACTGAAAGGCAAAATTTATTCCTTACAGAAAGAATTACAAAAAGTAAAACGACAATTAAAACGACAAAAAGACAATATCAAAAAGAATGTCAGTAAGTTTTCTGTAGAAGAATATTGCAATATTATAGATCAGTTGTTACCACCGACCATTGCAACTTATGTAAAGACACAAGTACATTTAAATCACAAGTCACCAAAGGGTAGGAAATACTCCTATGAATTTAACAAATTTTGTTTTATTTTATATTTTAGTGGATTCAAAACCTATAATCTTTTGGCACAACAATTCCATTTGCCAAGTGTGAAAACCATGCAACGTATGATTCAAAATTTAAAAATTCGTTCGGGATTAAATGATTTTATATTTGAATTTTTAAAAACAAAATTGATTAATTCAAAATCTTCTCTTGATAAGTATTGTATATTATCAATAGATGAAGCCTCGATAAAACCAAATTTATATTACGATGCAAATAAAGATGAGGTTATAGGTTTTGAAGACTTGGGAGAGGAAAAATCAGGGTTGCCTGCATGTAATGTAGCTGTATTAATGCTTAGAGGAATGTGCGATAATTGGAAACAATCTTTGGCATATTTTTTTCTTCATTTTACTTTTCCTGCTAATAAACTGAAACCTATTATAATTCAAATTTGAAAAATTATAAGAGATTGATTATAAAATAATTGCATTTGTCACTGATATGGGCGGAAATTTTATGTTAACAGCAAAAGCATTACCGAAAATTTACCATTCTTTATTGTTAACGAGCAACAGATTGCTTATTTTGTTGATCCACCGCATAAAAGCTGTCCGAAACAATTTTTATAAACATAATATTAATTGTAACGGCGAATTTATCTTATGGAAGTTTGTCGAACAATTTTACAAAATAGATCAAAATAACGAAATGAGATTAGCACCAAAACTTACAGATAGCCATATTGCTCCTAATAATTTTGAGAAAATGAAAGTTCGATATGCAACACAAATTCTGAGTGCTACGGTAGCTGCCGGTCTACAAATTGATAGTATCTCGTTTTATTCCAAACGATGCTCTTGTCACAGTTGACTTTATTCGGAAAATGAATGATTTGTTTGATATATTTAATTCATTACAATTTGTTCATGCTGTAAAACAGACAAGCTTTTACTGGTGAGGATTATCAAATAGAACATCTTTTGGAAATAAAAGAGTATTTAAAACATTTAACCGTATTTACAAAACAAGGAGTTGATATTTCTAATAAAATTAAAGTATTAAAATATTGGCATCAAAATATAAATTCTCTTCTAAAAATGTAGGATTACTTGCGCATTACTGCTCCTGAGATTCAACATTTATTTATCGTCGTTTTAACCAAGATTTAATAGAGAATTTCTTTTTCAAAATGCGAAAAATGAATGGTAACACTTTCAATCCACACCGATACAGTTTTATTACTCTTTTAGGAAACTTTTTTCTACAAATTTCTGTGTATCTATAACAGGAAATTGCGACCGAGATAACAATGAAATGTTATCAGAAATAATAAATTTTGCATCACAAAATAGAACTTATATTGAAAATGAAATTAATGAAGATGAAATAAATGAATCTGTACCTTTAGATAATGATATCCATCAAATGAATACCAACGAACAAGATGCATTTCGTTATATTATATTTGTAGTTGCCTCATTCGTAAATGTTTAAAGGAACACTCATGCGAATTATGTATAAATTATGCTAAAGAATATACGGAGTTGAATGATACATCATTTTATTGTTTTTTTAGAGCATATAATTCTAGTGATGAAAATTTATTTGGTAACTTATGTATGCCCAATGATAACTTCGTCGCGTATGTGAAAAATTTGGAAAACTTATTTATTAAAAATTTTGATGAATATATTTTACAAAAATCTATTATTAATAAGATTGTTCGACTTTTTAAATAAGTTAACTATGTTCATCCTTGCCAGTATTTTCCACAAGATTATATGATAAAACTTTATGCTAGAGTAGGATTATTCTTTACTTTAAAATTTACTAATAAACGATTTAAATCACAATCTGCTCATAGAAAATGTGTAATTCTTACGTCATGCCTAAATATTTATATTATGCTTGTTTCTTTGTTATTCTTCTAACATTATATCTAAAAAGCCCTTTGTTATCTAAAAAGTTTATGTTCAAGTCTAAACTATATATCCGAGATGCTTGTGTTTTATTATGTAATTCTAAAAGATGAATTATCTATGTCATTCTATATGTATGCTTTTCGAAAATGTTACATTTTGCATGTATTTTTTATATTATTAATACAAAAGTATTTTGACACAGACTTATTTATTTTTGTACTTCCTTAATTAATACAAATAAATTCTGTATATAAATATGTTAAATTATATGTACAATTTTAAATCCTCATAATTCTTTTTTAGCTGTTAATTTGAAGAAGATGTAAACATAATCAGAGAAAGAGAGATAAAAAGAGATAGAATATATGCTGTAGTATGCTAGAATATGCATATACTAAAATATGTGGTATTTTTTCAGTTTACGTTCGTCTCTGTGACTAAAATGATCAAACCTGATTTAATTGATAAATATTAATGTTTAATATTAAATAATATTGTAAATAATTACTACTTACATTATGTTTCATTCTCTTTAATAGTAAAAAAAAATTTACGATTGTATATTCATTTTTTAAATTGTTATCCCTGACAAGTAATTAAATATTACAGTTATTATGTATATAGTTATTAATTAATATAACTATCTAACTATTATAATTAAAAGATAATACTATTAATGTTAATAAGCTATATAATGTTTATTAGTACTATAATTAAATAAAACAGCGAAGACTCAATTTTTTGTACGCATGTATAAGAAAATAATGTAGGTGTTAATGTTGATATTTACAATAACCTAATAATAATATGTAAATTTAATATATACTTCAATGATAATAAATTTTATTATGACAGATGAGTAGTATGTTACGTTTTTATAAGAATGTCTTCCAGCAAGACAGTTGACATAGTATAAAACAGTGAACTATTAAACAAAAACGAAATAATTCATTGTATTACACTATGTAACCTGTTTCTTTTGCTTGAAAATACCCATAATAATCATCTTTGTAATTTATCTTTGTATCAGAAACATTCAAATTTAAGCGCGTGTACTTTTCTCAAAATGGCGACAGATCATGTGACTTGGGATCACCTACATCAAAGGTGCCGACGCTTAGTGTCGTAACTGGTTAAACTGTGACTATGGCCGGTATTCATAGTCAGTTCTTATATTCAAGATCGTCTCAAGTTCAACCTTGAGGTGTCACGAACCAATCAAAAGGCCGCATTAGCATCTTAAGACATTACTTAAGACGATCTTGAAATAAGAACCGACTATGAATACCGGCCTATGATATAGTAATCCATAGTGGTTCTCAATTTTTCGTTTCAAAATTCTTTCCATCTCTAACTGTTCCTCGTTTTTTTTTTTGCTAGTCCGATTTTTGCACTTAAAAACAATGCAAAAACTCATTTTTAGAAACGTAACTTTGCTGTAAAGTACCGTAAACAGACCAAAAGAGATATGAGATGAGAACCGTTGATAAATATGTAAGAGGCGAAGTAGCCGAATGTTAGCGAGTCTCGGCGAAATAAGCCGACGTTAAAAGAGGGAGACTATGGTGGGATGGCTCCCGTCTTGCCCCGATTATCACACCCTCCCTTGCCCGAAATAGCTACTCATGCTCCGTCTATATGTCGTTGTTCTGATCACGACCAGTGACAGTCGTGGACACAGAGGCCTAAGGTTTATTCGTGTCGCATGCTCCAATATGCTCCTACCATAGCTCCTACTCACTTCAATGCAATTTGTAGAGTGAGGAGTTATGGTAGGAGCATGTTGGAGCACGTTGAAGCTTGCGACGCGAACAAACCTCTAGTTTCCACCGAGGATTCGAACCAGGTGACCAGATCAGAATGCAAGAACCAACCAATTATAGTCGAGCATTCCCTTGTTGCAGTCGAATTACAGGGGAATGTTCGATTCTAATTCGATTCTAATATGGTTGGCGACTCGCATTTTGACTCAATTCGAACCCTCGGTGGAAACTAAGCCAGAGATTGTTACACTTTTTTGATGATTTTCGGAATACGCAAAATTTTTTAGAGTGCGATTAAAGTATATTATGGTGTGATCAGGGTCCATCGACTCCTATAGAAAAAAATTTGAGCGCAGTTGTGGTTAGTTATGATTGTTGTGATCAATCGTGAGTTCCTCAGTTTGTCGAATTTTGTCATGGTTGTGCCAAGTTTGGCCAAGTTGTGCTCACTTGTGCTTTTTGAATTATATTCACTGCTTTCCATTTGATGACACAAATCGACAAAAGCGTCGTTCTACTATCCTTCTTGACATTCAGAGAGTGGCAAAGATAGAACAACGCTTGTGTCGACTGTATCTCTTAAAAGAAAAGCAGCCATTATCATCTTCACAGTTTTGTGTCACGACATGGGACTTGGAAAGACATTACAAATGCTCTTACAATTAGATCCATTAGATCATCATCGCAATTCACAGGTATCGACCAATCTAGTAGTAGGTTCGCCAACTCTAACTGGTCATTGAGTATAACTATAACTAGGCATAATTATTATAATTATCTAATAAAAATATAATAAAAACATAAATGTATACTTCATACATACATATATATATATATATACATAAATATATCGTTATTATACAGGGTCATCGAAAAGTATCGGACCCCCCTAATATCTTCAGTTAGAATGCATTTTGAAGAAAACGTCCAATAGCAAAGTTGTATGGTTTCAAGCGAGGAGTAAGATGATGACCTTGACTATGATCTTGACCATGTCCTTTAAGGTCATTTCAAGGTCAACCTTATTTTTTTAAATGGAACCCCCCACATTTTATTGCATATTTTTATAGCTTATCTCGAGAGCTTTCCAAAACACTATAATAAAACATTTTTTCATTAAGTACTTTTTGAGTTATAAAGGTTTGAAGTTAACAATTTTTTGACACAAAATGTAAATCTTGTAAAATATTATTTAGTTTTCAGTAATCATAACCTTAATACTTTTGTGCGCGGAATAATGAGATCAATTAATTAGTTTAAAGAAAATACATTAATCAAAAAGTGTCGGATCCCCCTAATATTTTCAGTAAGAATTGTTAACTTCAAACCTTTATAACTCAAAAAGTACTTAATGAAAAAATGTTTTATTATAGTGTTTTGAAAAGCTCTCGAGATAAGCTATAAAAATATGCAATAAAATGTAGGGGGTTCAATTTAAAAAAATAAGGTTGACCTTGAAATGACCTTAAAGGACATGGTCAAGATCAAAGTCAAGGTCATCATCTTACTCCTCGCTTGAAACCATACAACTTTGCTATTGGACGTTTTCTCCAAAATGCATTCTAACTGAAGATATTAGGGGGGTCCGATACTTTTCGATGACCCTGTATAATTATACATTCACTGTATATAATTATTTATTTGTGAATTTCCACTTCATGAATATTTATACCAAGGAATTCTGGTGCAATGTTGAAATACTCTCTATTTCCAATAATTATTCTTAATCTATATTAAAATTATTTGTAGTACATATTGCTATTTTCTTTTCAGGCAAATGACAGAGAATTTATTCAAAATAAAATAGTAAAATAATTACAGCTTTGTGTATGTACAAAATACAAATATTCGTTTTTCAAAGTAGTAATTATTTTACTATTTTAATTTTATCTTACTGAATTTTGTCATTTGTCTGTGTTGTGAGTATTGCGAAAGGAAAGTGGTACCGGAAACCAGGTCCGCTGGTGATGTCGGAATTATACGCGAACAATCACGAGGAGTCAGAAGGTGTAGAAAAGAATAGAGAATTAGAGCGATGTACAATGAGATGTGCTGCTGAGCTTTATTCGAAGTCAACTGAGCTTGATCGTTAAGCGATAGGTACACACACGTATCGAGAGATATCCTTCGCTTCGCGAGAACAAAGAAAAGGTTGCGAATGTATACATCGTGTGACACGAAGTAAACAGCTGATCGGTAGAACACTATCATGAATCCTGACAGTGTCGGTACCGATAACAAGCGCGGTTTGAACAGAGTAATTGTCGACGGAAATAATCGTTGAAAGTAAATCGATAACGAGCACACATGTTTAATAATATGAGTTATATGAGTCTGAGTTTAATCTAAAGTCTGAAAAAAAATAGCAAATACTACAAATGATTTTAACATAGATTTAGAATAATTATCAGAAATAGAGATTACTTTAATATTGTATCAAA
>NW_017258039.1:15786-29606 GCF_001594055.1 Mycetomoellerius zeteki | reverse complement strand
ACAGCTGATCGGTAGAACACTATCATGAATCCTGACAGTGTCGGTACCGATAACAAGCGCGGTTTGAACAGAGTAATTGTCGACGGAAATAATCGTTGAAAGTAAATCGATAACGAGCACACATGTTTAATAATATGAGTTATATGAGTCTGAGTTTAATCTAAAGTCTGAAAAAAAATAGCAAATACTACAAATGATTTTAACATAGATTTAGAATAACTATCAGAAATAGAGATTAAATTAATATTGTATCAAACAATTTCTCTCTTGGTTTAAATATATATATTTTTAAAATATTTTTTTTCTATTTTTAATTATAATGTAGTTAAGACACAAATCCCTGAAAGCTATGCATTTTTATCGATCATAGACGCCATATTGCTATTTAGTTACACTGAACTATTTTAGATGGCGTTGAAGTCAACGAATTTTTTTCAAGAAGGGAGTTGACGCACTCTGGATGTGATCAACTATCTATGGATACTTGTAACAAGCGATTACGACAGCTGTCAAAATGATATAAAATCGAAATATAAAAGGAGAAACCAAGAAATATATCTTGTGTGACGCAAAAAATAATTAAAATATCAATTGGATACTGCAAGATCATAGTAAATATAAAAAAGGTAAGCCAAATTAATGGATAATTTTGTTTAAAAAATTCATTAATATTTTCAATGCGTTAAAAATTAATATAAAATACAATAAACCAACGTATAATATATGTATAATACGTGATAAAATTATATATAATATTACATAGTTATGTGATATTATATACTATGCTATTATTATACTACACCATTATATTAAATATATTATGTGATTATAATAAAATAAAATTAAAATAGGGGTAGGGATGGGGATATAAAATAAATAATTAAAAAAATTTTTGGTAATTATTTAGAATACGGGCCTCATCTCCGATTTTGATGAAATTGGGCTCATTCAACGCGTTTTTACTAAAAATGAAAGAATCTGGCAAAAAAATGCGGCGGTCGGCCTCGTGAACCGAGATATCAAGCGTTAAAATTTGAGATTTTAGAGGTTAAAAATAAAAATAAAACAATCCGTAAAAGGCCATTTTGGATCATGAGAGAATGTTAAATAAACGACTAATTTTTGAAAAAGCGCACATTATTATGCAAAAAAAATGAATTGAATTTGCGTTCTGACAGTGAAGGTTTACATCATACATATACGACAATGTTATGTGAACTAACCAATTAATTTATAGCTAAAAGGTTATTGTATTTTTCACATCTTAGACACACATAATTCATAACTAATATGTAGCGAATAGTATAAATTTAGTTTTTTTCTTGATTGTTTTGTGTCCGTTGGCAAATTATAGAATGTTCGATAAACACGTTACATTATTCGGAGACGAGAAACTGAAATTAACTAAATGTATATAATGAAGATTAGATTTAATTTTTGTTAATATAAACTTACGAAGCTCATGAAATGTTGAGCGTTCCGTTTGAGGTGAATTACTTAGATTTTTATCTTTTGATGAATCAATTTAATTTTTGATAATTTAATCAGGATCCACTACAATTGGGAACTTGTGAGTGACTCATGTTGACGGAATACTCAACATATTAATTATACATATGTATTGTTGAGGAGGACTCCAAAGTGAGTTGAAACGTTCAATAAAGAGGATTCTACACATTAATGATTAATTAAGATTGAAATTAATCGTTGGCACCTTCATCAGCCCGTGACTCGTATGGCCTTTTAGGGATAGTTTTATTTTTATTTTTATTTTAAGAATTCTCTCGAGTCTGTAAGAATTGATTTTAGAGGTTAAGATATCTGTCATCCCGACTCGATATAGCGCTATGTATACGTTCTGCTTTAATTACACAAATTCACTGCTTTAAAAACAAATTCTCTGCATCACAAACACAAATTTACTGCTTCAAAAACACAAATTTACTGCTTTAAGCACACAAATTCTTTGCATTAACAGTGAATTTATGTTTTTAAAGTAGTGAATTTGTGTTTTTAAAGCAGTAAATTTGTGTTTTTGAAGCAGTAAATTTGTGTTTTTGAAGCAGTAAATTTGTGTTTTTGAAGCAGTAAATTTGTGTTTTTAAAGCAGTAAATTTGTGTTTGTGAAGCAAAAAATTTGTTTTTAAAGCAGTGAATTTGTGTAATTAAAGCAGAATGTATACATAGCGCTATATCGAGTCGGGATGACAGATACACTGCCGTCGAAAAGTTTCCGGACGTGGAACTTAAAATTGCATAATATTCAGATCACTGTAACTCGGTAAAAAATCATCGCAGACAAAAAATAAAACAGCATTTTAAAGCTTGAAACTTATACTTTAGCATGCTTTTTATTTTTTTGTCTGCAATGATTTTTTATCGAATTACGGTGACCTGAATATTATGCAATTTTAAGTTTCATGTCCGGAAACTTTTCGATGGCAGTATATCTTAACCTCTAAAATCTCGAACTTTAACGCTTGATATTTCGGTTCACGAGGCTGACTGCCGCATTTTTTGCCTGATTCTTTCATTTTGAGTAAAAACGCATCGAATGAGCCCAATTTCATCAAAATCGGAGAGGAGGTCCGTATGTATTCTAATTACCAAATTTTTTTATTATAGTTCCAAAGTACTCTTGAAACCATTCAATTTTCATTCGGGAAAATTTTTTTCTATCTCTTATAGTTTCGACGATATTCGCTTCAAAAGTAGAAAACCGATTTTTTTCAAAGGGGTGTTTCACCTCCTAAAACTGTAATTCCGAACAAACAAAAAATAATTTTGTGTTACAGATGAACTACTCTACTTTCACACAAAGTTTCGGAATTTTTGAGTTGCCTAGTGTCCCTTGTAAGTCAATGCATGTTACCTGTAGGCTGCGTCCCCATGGAGAAAGAAACAGCGGAACGGAATCAGAACGGAATATTAACAGAAAAGAGATAGGATGAGGAATCTCTTTTCTATCAATTTTCATTCTGATTCCGTTCCGCTGTTTCTTTCTCCATGGGGACTCAGCCTTACTACTAGTAAAGATACATGCTCTCCAGTAACTATTAACAGTCAACCTGTTCCCCAAGCTGAAGACGCTAAATATCTAGATAATCACTTAGACAAAAGACTGACCTAGAAAAAACACATATTTACCAAATGTATAATATTATAAACAATTGGGACATCAACTCAGCAAAATGTATTGGTTAATAGACCACAGATCAGAGCTCACACTGAACAACAAAGTATTGTACAAAAGTATCCTGAAGCCAATCTGGACATATGGCAACCAGCTGTGGAGCACAGCCGCCAACTCCAATGTTGAAATTCTTCAGAGATTCCAATCCGAAACCCTCCACTTAATAATCAATACACCTTGGTATGTGACCAATGATCAACTTCGTAAAGATTTATGCATGCCAACCAAAGAGGAAATTAGAAATCTCACAATCAAATACAAGGATAGAATCAAAGAACATCCAAACACATATGCCTCTGGCTTGATGGAGGAGTACACCTCTGCACGCAGGATAAAGCGTAAAATTCCACAAGATTTAATAAAATAACGTTAATTCTGTAGATTTTTTTTAATAATATCAAGGGATGCTTATCCTCCACATCACTCTTTCTTTATCATTAATATTACTTAATGTCCTAGCTCAAGAACAGATCGTACTATACCTCAAGGAAATTATAAAAAAAATATTATATAATATATAATAATTTTGTATGGAAAATTTAACGGGACTGTTCTGAATAGTTTTTTTCATTTTCAGGATTCTCCTGCAAATAACATATAGATAATTATTCGCTTGAGTTCCATCTTGATTTACAGCCTTCCCAACAATCTTCTTCTTGTCTCATAATCCAATGTCTGAATAACATAATTACAATATCATAGTCAACGTAAAGTATAACAATAAATACAATAGTAACAATAAATTACCTTATTATATTAATATATAAGGTAATTCGAGGGAAGATGACACAAGAGGGAAGACGCCACTTCATTTATAATTTTTTTATAAAACGCGCGTTGACCATACTGACTGTGCAAAAGCGTATGGTAAACAGTTGCGCAGTTATTGGCAGAGATGAACATGTTCATGCCAATGTCGACTGGAAATTGTATGAAATACGAAAAGGTAGATCGTGAAACACTCTTTGTAATATTTGGTATGCTAATAGCTAAGATCTGTATTTTGATGCTTACTGTAAAACCGGGTAAATGATATACGGTTTTAATCAGTGTTCCCTGGCGGTCATGTGGATAATATAGATTATAATTTGTAATATTCTTATATGCGTAAAAGTTGCAATTGATTATTCCTCTTACACTTGGGGATGAGAATAAATACAAAATACAATTTTTTCTACTTAAAACCATCATTAAAACAATTTTATGAATTAAAATTTAGGATGCTTTATATAATTCGAAATATTTTAAGTTAATGAAATGCTGTTTAAACGAATAAAAGCATGTCCAACTTGCTTCCTAAATTACTCTCTTTCATATTTCCTCAATTTATGTTTTATCATATCTTTATGTGTTTTTATCATCGACATATAGAATGGATCATCGATGGCAATGGTGGGAATAGAAACACGAGTAGAGTGAGAGGATAAATGGATAAACGTTCTTTCTGTTTATTAAGCCTGATTGGTTGTTGTTGATTCAACAGTACTGCTCCAACCAATCAGGTTTAGTTACAGAGAAAGAACGTTCATCCATTTATCTGCCTCTCACTCTACTCGTGTTTCTACCCCCACCACCGCCATCGGTAGTCCATTCTAGGGGCCGTATTCATAGTCCGTCCTCGACTTGAGGATTTCTAACGACTTTAGGCCGCCTTGGCTAAGTACGCCTTGAGCTAAACTTAAGGATTGAAAGGTGTGTAATTTCACAGTGTTGACTTGAGTAATCCTTACAGAAGTATCAAAGAATTGGTGATTTTTCTCGTGCTGCTAATGGCAACAATGACAAATAGGTTAAGATTCTATGCATTGTTATCAAATGTGTATCTAATTTTAATAATTTGCTTTTTTAGATTATCGTACATTTGCTAAATTCTCGCATTTTTCGTTGGCAAAGGATTTTAATATTAACGCGTTTGCTTTTTCGTGTTTTTCATGGACAAAAGATAAACTGTAACATGGAAAGGTAGATCTTTTCAGAAATAGAAAAACTGTTTATTGTTCATCAATATTCAAGCGGATTTTCTACGTCGCGAATATAGCGTTTTTGTAATCGCATTACAAAAATGTCATTTTCGATATCATTATAAAAATTATCAGTCTTCCATATTGGTAAAGATTCATAATACTCCGATCACCTGAAATTTTTATAAAAATGGATTTAATCAATGCGTTTTCGCGTAAAAATAAAGATTCCATAAGAAAAAAACATCGCTCTTCTCCACAAACCGAGATATTAAGTGTTAAACTTGATGACTAATGAGGTTAGGAAATCTATCACAGCCACACAATCCACAAAACTGCCATATCTTTATACATAAATCGCGCGCGCATACCAAATTAGGTTATAAATTCTACCTAAAGGAATCCTCAAGGAAGCTCTTGCCTTCCCTTGAGTAAAGGAACAAAATTGATTCTAATGCACAGGCGCCAGACGAAGTATATCTTGACATTTTGACTGTGAATTGGTAAACTCGACTTAAGGCGACCTTCAAGTATTCCTTAATACTTGAGGTAGGATTATGAATACGGCCCTATATGTCGATGGTTTTTATAGCTTAAATTCTTGATTATGGACTGTAAATAAGTAAAATATGCAAGTTTATATTGCATCGCATTTATATATACATATACATATATATAGGGGGAAGATGCCACTTTTGCAAGGTATAATATATCAATTTTTTTCCAATAATACGGAATATTAGACGCTGAATTTATAAATTCCTATAAATAAAAAAAGGTTTCTAGAATAAATAATATTTTTTCGTAACTTAATTCAATAACATTAAGAAGTTATTCAAAAATAAAGGCTTAAGCATGGCTTTCCCCTAATTATCATATGTATGTAAAGAAAGTACACATTCCTCATTTGAAATCTGCCGCGCTAAACAATATAGATAAACCACCAGCTCATTAGAGGGAGTTACAACTAGGGAGAGATAGGCAGAGTCAGATAAATAAACGACGTAAGGAGACGTGCTAAATGAGATATTGTTATAATAATATAATTATAACTTATAAACAAGAGAGATAAGCCAGAAAGTGTATGATAAGTAGAACGATAAAGAATAGACTTTAATTGCCGTTTCTCTTTTTACAGGTAAAATGTTGTAAATATTGTAAATACTATAACTATAGTAACTTAAGAAAATTAAATTTAACCTCTTTTTACAGAGCAACATATTCTGGTTTATTCTTTCATTGAAAATCCTCAATAATACTGATCATCTTATAAAACGGCAATTTCTGTTAAATAACACAATGAATAAACTACAATTTGAGTTCACAATAGTCGCTTCCCCAAAAGACGAGAAATCGAATACAATCGTCATAACCTCAATTAGAACAGAAAGTGGAAAGACGTATGTCTTGCAAGAAGAAAATAAATACATAGCCAGTCACACAGAATTAATGAAAACGGAGAATTATTCCAAGGCAAAAAACAGTTTGAAAAAAAGACATCAATCAAGAAAAGTTTGGATCTCTATGACGAAAGAGTTAGAAAAAATCTATATAGATGAGGATGGAAATATACAGTTTGCAGGTGAATATTTAGAAGAAATAGCTGAAATAGGGAAGGATAATCTGAGTAAAATATTAGAAAAATGGATAGAAACATCATAGAAAAAAGGAGAGAAAAATTTGAAACAAATTGCAGATAAGTACATGATTGAAAAATTTACTAGTAAGCACTCAAATGCCAAACAATGGTTAGAGACATTTGAGAAATGTTAGAAATAGCAACAGCAATTTTGAAGTAAGCGCGTTATGCAGAGTAGGCCTAGTGTGCGCGTAAGCGGGCGCAGCGCAGGAATAGGTTTTCGTATCTTGTACTTTTCGTGTATCACTGCGCGTTGTTCCTTTTCCTGGGTGTGTATGCCACGTTGCGCTTTTTCTTGCTACAGCAGCTTATATACAGCTTGGATTGCGCTTTCAAGCTACAGTTTCCTTTTCTGTATATTTTACAGTGCACACAAGGCGTTGTGTCATTCATAAGTATAAATCTCTAAGAACAATAAACCATTTGTACCACTATTATCGTGTCTAAAGTTTATCTAACAGGTTATGGGCCCAGATCACGGGGCATAAAGAGATTGCACGAAATTAATAGGTACAATGTCTGATACACGGTTCAGTATTACAAAGTTAAATAATATTAACTTCCAAGTGTGGAAGTGTAAGGTTGAGTTGCTACTCATAAAGGAAGATCTGTGGCATACAATCAGTGCAGTCAAACCAGAAATACCAGATGCCGTATGGCTCAAGGCGGATAGGCAAGCACGTGCTACAATCGGCTTATTGGTCGAAGATGACCAGTTAAGGCATGTCAGAGATACAAGCAGTGCTAAGGAAGCATGGACAGCGTTGCAAAGTTATCACCAAAAGGCTTCGCTCACAAACCAGGTATTTCTATTCAAGAAAATTTGTAGCATGAAACTTTCAGAGAACGGTGACATGGAAAGTCACTTGAATGCAATGTTAAACTCGGTGGATCAACTAGCTGCACTCGGAGAAGCTCTGAAGGATAAAATGATTATAGCTCTGTTGCTGTGTAGTCTTCCAGAATCATATAATACGTTAATAACTGCCCTCGAAACAAGGTCGGAGGATGAGTTAACTATAGAGCTAGTCAAAGGTAAGCTTTTAGACGAAGATAGACGTCGTAAAAATGCAAAAGGTCATATGAACGAACGTGAAGATAAAGCGCTTAAAATACAGTCTAAGAAATTTGTAAAGACATTGCCAAAGGATACAGGGGATATCACGTGTTTCTTCTGCAAGAAGACAGGTCACTTAAAGAGAGATTGCAAAGGCTATAAAAAATGGAAAGCGGCCAAAGAAAGGGAGAAGGCGAATCAAGCAGTCAATGATAACTCAGAAACACATATTTGTTTCAGTGCACGACGTGGTCACAACAGCGAACGAGCATGGTATATTGACTCAGGGGCCACTAGTCACATGTGCAGCGATAAAGATTTCTTCAAAGAGCTCAACATATGCACAAACGAAAAGGTAAGGTTAGCAAATGGGGACACCGCGAATGTGCATGGAATAGGAAGCGGTCATCTCATCTGTAAGGACAGTAAAGATAGACAGAACATGATCGTAGTTAAGGACGTACTGTATGTTCCTACACTTGAAGAGAATTTATTATCTGTAAGAAAGTTAACGGAAAAGGGCCTTCAAGTAAAGTTTACAAAAGAGACATGCAATATACTAAAGGATGAAGATATAGTAGGTACTGCAGATTCAAATGGTAGCTTGTACAAACTGCGTTTCGATCATAAAGCTCTAACAGTTGCCAGCAAGCACGAAAAAAATTGTCAACATATATGGCATAGGAGGCTCGGACATAGAGATCCAGAAGCGATAAAGCAAATGGAAACAAGGGATCTAGCAACAGGCATGAAGATAACAGATTGCGGTATAAGAGGTGTTTGTACAACATGCATAAAAGGTAAAATGACTAGACAGGCATTTCCAAAGAGATCAGTACATCGGAGGAACCACAATTGATACACACGAATGTTTGCGGACCCATGCAGACAAAAACGCCAGGAAATAAGCGTTATGCTCTTACTCTCATTGACGACTGTAGCAGGTATATAACAGTACATCTCTTGGAACATAAATCGGAAGTGACTGAAAGGATTCAGGATTTTGTAAGGAATATGAAGACGAGATTTAATAAGGCACCGCAGGCTATTAGATCTGATCGGGGCAAAGAGTACATAAATTCTAGGTTAAAGGACTTTCTTCGGAAAGAAGGAATCGACGTGCAGTACACCGTAGGTTATGCTCCAGAACAGAATGGGACAGCTGAAAGAAAAAACAGACACCTCATGGAAATGGCAAGATGCATGCTAATCGATGGAAACTTACCAAACAAGTACTGGGGAGAAGCAATCTGTACTGCAAACTACATACAGAATAGGTTGTATACTAAGGCCACAGGCACAACGCCATTTGAAAGGTGGTACAAGAAGAAGCCATCTTTACAGCACATGCATACATTTGGCTCCAAAGTATATGCACATGTCCCAAAAGAATTGAGAAGAAAACTCGATAGTAAAGCAAGGGAGCTTATATTCGTAGGCTATGCAGAAGATGCAAAAGGGTATCGCCTGTTGAATCCAAGTACGGATAAAGTTATAATAAGCAGGGATGTTAATTTTCTCGACAAAGGTGATGAGTCGAATGAGATAATCATCCAAAGGAAGGAAATACAAAAGGATGAAGAAGAAGTATGGAGTCAAGAAGAAAGAAAATTTAGTCAAGAAGAAAGGGAACCTAGTCAAAAGGAAAAGGAAAGTAGTAGCCAGGAAGAAGAGAAGATAACTATACAGGAGGAGAACGACATTCTCGACGATCAACAGATACGACGATCACAGAGGGAAAATGAGGGTGTTCCACCAGATCGGTATTGCAATTTGGTAAACTGTATGAAGAACGAAGATACCTTGAAACCAGATACATATGAAGAAGCAATGTCCTCACCTGATAATGTCAAATGGATCCAGAGCATGAACGAAGAATACAATTCACTCATGAATGCCTGTACGTGGACATTAGTAGACAAGCCCATGGATAGAAACATCATAGGATGTAAATGGATCTACAAAATGAAGACAGACGCTGAAGGACAAGTCATGAGGTACAAAGCTAGGTTGGTGGCACAAGGATACGCTCAAGAAGATGGTGTGGATTACGAAGAGGTATTTGCACCAGTATCAAGACAAACTATAATACATTCAGAACGTTACTGGCAGTAGCAGGGAAACAGAAGTTGACAGTCCGCCACTATGATGTCAAAAATGCTTTCCTAAATGGTGTATTGGAGGAAACCATTTACATGACATAACCCAAAGGTTTTGAGGTAAAAGGCAAAGAAGATATGGTATGTAAGTTGGATAAAAGTATTTACGGTTTGAAGTAAGCTGCTAGAGTATGGAACAGAAAACTAAATAGCATTCTTCTAAAGGAAGGTTACAAGCAAAGTCAAGTTGATTTGTGTTTATATTCTAAAGAAATAAGTAATGAAAAGGTTTATGTAATAATTTATGTAGATGACATTATAGTTGCTAGTAGTAATATAAAACACATCTCTAATATGTTCGAACTTTTATGTAATTATTTTGAGGTAACAGATTTCGGAGATATTAATTACTATTTAGGCATTAAAGTAACAAAAGATAAAGATGGTATTTATAGCATAAGCCAGGCAGGTTATATTGATAAACTGTTAAAAATCTATAATATATGAAAGATGCAAAGGAATCAAAAATTCCACTAGATATAGGATATGCAAAAACGGAAAATAATACAAATATGATAGAAAAGAAAAAGTATCAAAATCTAATCGGGGCTTTAATGTATATTGCCACAAATACTCGAGTAGATATAAACGCGAGTGTGTCGATACTTAGCAGAAAGTTGAATTCTCCTACGGAATTGGATTGGGTCGAAGCTAAGAGAATAGTTCGATATCTAAAATATACTAAAGATTTAAAACTAGTTTTAGGTTCTTTAAAGGCAGAAGAAAGGGATGTGCTAATTGGTTATTTGGATGCTGATTGGGCACAAAATACAGCGAATGGAAAGTCCAATAGTGGATATCTATTCAAATTCAATGGAGGAACAATTAGTTGGGCCTGCAGGAAACAGTCATGCGTGGCATTATCTTCCACAGAAGCCGAATACATCGCTCTAGCTGAAACATGCCAGGAAGTAGTATGGTTACGAAATTTACTGGAAGATTTCAATGAAAAGCAAATGCGGCCGACTGTAGTATACGAGGATAATCAAAGTTGTATTAAACTAATTTGTAAGGATAAGTACAGTAAGAGAACGAAACATATTAGCACTAAATACAACTATGTAAAGGATTTGAGCGACACATGTATTACTAGTTATAAGTATTGTCCGACTGAGATAGCTGACATGTTGACTAAACCATTACAACAAGTGAAATTAAAGGACTTGAGGCAACGAGGTGGATTAGACGGTTAGAAAGAAATTGTTGTTGAGGAGGAGTGTTAGAAATAGCAACAACAATTTTGAAGTAAGCGCGTTATGCAGAGTAGGCCTAGTGTGCGCGTAAGCGGGCGCAGCGCAGGAATAGGTTTTCGTATCTTGTACTTTTCGTGTATCACTGCGCGTTGTTCCTTTTCCTGGGTGTGTATGCCACGTTGCGCTTTTTCTTGCTACAGCAGCTTATATACAGCTTGGATTGCGCTTTCAAGCTACAGTTTCCTTTTCTGTATATTTTACAGTGCACACAAGGCGTTGTGTCATTCATAAGTATAAATCTCTAAGAACAATAAACCATTTGTACCACTATTATCGTGTCTAAAGTTTATCTAACAAGAAAGAGTGCACAAGATTTGATATTACACAAGATGAAACAAAATCGAGATATTACGATTATTTTTGGATAAATCTTGTTCAGACTGGCACTGTGCAATGCTTACAAAGTTGACAGTTACAGCTAAATGGAGTGAATGGAAAGATAGATTTCTAGAGACTTTTGCAGATAAAGGATGGAGCACAGTGACATATGCTCTGTCATTTAGATATAAAGAAGGATCTCTTATCGATTATGCAATGAGAAAAGAAAGACTTCTGCTAGACATGAATAGAGAAATAGATACAAAAACATTAATAGCGTTAATAGCAGTTAGACTGCCAGAGTTTATTATGAACAAAATAGATAAAGAATTATGCGAAGACTCAACATTATTTAATGAGATTAGAAAATACGAAAATCTAATAAATAAGAAATTTTCTTCGAAAAAGACAGAAAACAAACCTGAATATAAAAAAAAGTGAAGAAAAAAAATCATGTAAAACGTGCGAAAAGCTAAACAAAGGCATTAGATACCACCCAGAGGAACTCTGCTGGTTCAAGACAAAAGAAGAGGAGAAGGAAAAGAAAAAGACTAGAGTGACTGCTAACAATTCAATGATAGAAGTAGAATTAAATAAAGAGCAAAAAAACGAATAAGCACACCATTAATCAAAGTAAAAATATTATTATAAAATAAATTAGAAATAAATGGAACATATGACTCAGGATCACAGATTTCTCTTATAAACGCGAAACTAGTAAGAATAATAGAAGAAAGAAAAGATCCGAATAAAATATTTCTAAAAACGGTTAATGGTGTTAAAAGCACAGAAGGTTTAATAACCATAAAAGCAAAAATCTTCGACACAGAAGAAGAGATGGATGTATTCATTATTAAAAATGAAGATTTCGAAGATTTCATAATTGGTTTAGATATGATAAAGAAATTTAAATTGATACAAAATGAAAATTTAGAAATAAAACAAATAAAAGATATTAACACGAAAAAGACAGATAATAAAAGTATTAGAAACCCTACTAATAAGCAAAAGGAGATAGAAACATATTCAGTAAACTTTAATGAACACATAAAAGAAGATGAATTTAAAATTAAAATAAAATACTTAGATGAAAAGAAAAGAATCGAAATAGAAAAAATTATAGAAAAATATTATATAAAACGGTTTTTGTAAAAGATAAATATGATATCGGCACCGTGAAAAAGTACGAAGCACGAATAGATTTATTAATCGATAAATATTGCAGTAAAAGACCTTACAGATGCTCAATAGAAGATAAAATGGAAATAGAAGAACAAATCACAAAACTTTTAGGAAAAAATCTTATCAAAGAATCATACAGCCCATTTGCAGCTCCAGTAACATTAACTTTTAAAAAAGATGAAAATAGGAAATCAAGACTATAGCGACTTTAGAGATTTAAATAAAAATATAATACCACAAGCGCAACCGTTCCCAATAATAGATGACTTAATAATAAAAACTAGAAATTGCAAATATTTCACGACACTGGATATAAACTCGGCTTTCTGGTCCATCCCACTATGAATTGAAGATAGAAGAAAAACAGCATTTGTCACACAAGAAGGACACTTCCAATGGACCTGCCTACCAATCGGTTTAAAAACATCACCAGCGATCTTTCAACGAATCTTAAGTAATATATTAAGGAAACATGGATTAACACGATTCGCAATGAACTACATTGACGATATTTTAATACACTCATCATCATTCGAAGAACATGTAAGACACATAAAACAGATAGAAGCAATTACATATAGAAGCAATTACAAGAGAAGGTTTCAGATTAAAATTCAAAAAATGTACGCAGCAGACTCAGTGACATATCTAGGACATATAATACAGAATAACTCAGTAAGACCACTCAAAGACAATTTAATTTCAATAAAAAACTCCCGACTCCAAAGACACAAAAAAATATCCGACAGTTTTTAAGAAAGATAAATTTTTATCATCAATATATAACAAAGAGTGCAATAATACTAGATCCATTACACGAATTACTTAGAAAAAACGAGAAATTTGTATGGTCGAAGGAATGTGAAAAATCATTTGATGAAATAAAAAAATTGTATGCTCCAAACCCATACTGGAAATATTCGATAATAATTTACCGATAAAAATCTTCACAGATGCATCACTAGAAGGTATCGGTGCAATATTAAAACAAAAAAACCACACATACGCGCGCGCACGCACGCACGCACGCACGCACGCACGCACGCACGCACGCACGC
>NW_017258039.1:5463-14809 GCF_001594055.1 Mycetomoellerius zeteki | reverse complement strand
CGCACGCACGCACGCACGCACGCACGCACGCACGCACGCACGCACGCACACACACACGATGGGAAAGACAAACCAGTAGTTTTCAAAAAAACTAAATGAAACAAAAAAGAAAGAAAGCCATATACATAGAATGCCTAGCAATAAAAGAAGCTATACAATACTGGCAACATTGGCTAATTGGAAAAAGATTTACGGTATATTCAGACCATAAACCTTTAGAAAATCTAAATATCAAAGCGAGAACAGATAAAGAATTAGGTGAGTTAACGTATTATTTATTACAATATGACTTTCAAATTAAATACGTTCCATTAAAAGACAATACTGAGGCAGACTGTTTAAGCCGAAACCCTGTATTAGAACCGGATGAAAACAAAGAAGAAATACTGAAAATAGTAAACATAATGAAAATAGATGAAATAAAAATAGACCAAGAAAAAAATAAAATAATACAGAAGATCAAAACTAATAGAAAAAGATAGAATATTCTATAAAAAAATTAGAAATAAAGAAAAAATAATTTTATCCGAAGAATTAAGTACAAAAATAATAAGAGAAATACATAGGGAATGGTTCCACATAGGTATCAGACAAATGATAAATAAGATATGCCCCTACTACACAACTAGAAACCTAACAAAGAATATCAAAAAAGAATGTAAAAATTGTGGAATATGCATCAAGAACAAATCAAGAGGCCAAAAGAAGTATGAGTTAATAAGAATGGTTTAATGTCACACTTGGGGCCAGCAACAAAACCGTTCGAAATAATGTCAATAGATACCATGGAGGCTTTGGAGGACAAAGATCAACAAAAAATACTTCCACCTGATAGTTGACCATTTCACTCCATACGCCTTCATTTCAACATCAAAGACACAAAATGCGACTGATTTTATTAAATTAGTAAAAAACGTACTGGAAACAGACGAAATTGAAACAATACTAACAGATCAATACCCAGGAATAAATTCAAAAGAATTTAAGGAGTTTCTGAAGGAGAATGATGTTAAACTGATATTCACTGCTGTAAACGCACCGTTTTCAAACGGCTTGAACGAGAGATTGAATCAGACACTAGTCAATAAAATAAGATGTAGAATAAATAAAAAAGAAGAAAAGAAAGCTTGGACAACAATTGCTAGAGAATGTGTAGACGCACGCACGCACGCACGCGCGCACGCACAATAAAACAGAACATACAGTTACAGGTTTTACACCAAAGTATTTACTAGATGGCTCAGACACGAGCATTATATCGGAAGAATTAAAAAAAGAAACAATAAAGAAGAATGGATGAAAAATAGAAAATTAGCCTTAGAAAGAATCATAAAATCACATGATTATAACAAAAAATTATTTGATAAAAATAGGGAATATTACAAATTCCAGTCAGGAGACTTAGTATACATAGAAAATAAAAACAGATTGAACAGGAAAAAGCTAGATAATTTAAATATTGGACCATTTCAGATAATAGAAAAAATATCAAACTCTATATATAGAATCAAAACAGGAGAAAAACCATTAGAAACAAGTCTATTCCATATCACAAAACTAATACCATTATCAAGGGAAAAAAAAGATACAGACATGAAAAATTGATTAACGAAAACAATTCAATGTAAACATTATTGAGAATTTTCACCCGGAGGGGGAGATGTAAAGAAAGTACACATTCCTCATTTGAAATCTGCCGCGCTAAACAATATAGATAAACCACCAGCTCATTAGAGGGAGTTACAACTAGGGAGAGATAGGCAGAGTCAGATAAATAAACGACGTAAGGAGACGTGCTAAATGAGATATTGTTATAATAATATAATTATAACTTATATATAAACAAGAGAGATAAGACAGAAAGTGTATGATAAGGAGAACGATAAAGAATAGACTTTAATTGCCGTTTCTCTTTTTACAGGTAAAATGTTGTAAATATTGTAAATACTATAACTATAGTAACTTAAGAAAATTAAATTTAACCTCTTTTTACAGAGCAACATATTCTGGTTTATTCTTTCATTGAAAATCCTCAATAATACTGATCATCTTATATATATATAATATTTTGTATTATATTATATATTATATATTATATATTTTATATTATATATTATATATTATATTATATACGGTATTTATAGATACACAGCGAAGATTGTGAGACAAAAGATTATTTCTTAATAACTGTCTCTACATGTTATTTACAGAAGAATCGTGAAAATGGAAAAACTATTAATAATAGTCCTGTTAAATTTAATTTCATACAAAATTATTATATATTATATAATTATACTATATGATTGTACAATACATATTGTATAATTTATATATATTTGTATTATTAATATGTAATTGTGTAATCATATAACTATATAAAATATAATTTTATCATGTATTATATACCATACATTGATTTATTATGTCATCTTATATTAATTTTTAACGCATGGCAATATTAATGAATTTTTTTAACAAAATTGTCCATTTGACTTACCTTTTTTATATTTACCATGATTGCAGATAGATCTTGCAGTATCTAATTGATATTTTAATTATTTTTTGCGTCACACAAGATATATTTCTTG
The DNA here is from genome assembly GCF_001594055.1 of Mycetomoellerius zeteki. Classification (NCBI taxonomy): domain Eukaryota; kingdom Metazoa; phylum Arthropoda; class Insecta; order Hymenoptera; family Formicidae; genus Mycetomoellerius; species Mycetomoellerius zeteki. The sequence goes on along the minus strand of NW_017258039.1, from coordinate 12,221 downwards.
GTTTCACTTTGTATACATTCTATTATATATCTTTGTATACATTCTATATCATTTTGACAGCTGTCATAACCGCTTGTTACACGCATTCATAGATAGTAGACCGCCTTCCGAAAAATTCCGAAAATCATCAAAAAAATGTGCAACAACCTCTGTGTCCATGACTATACTAGCTGCATTAGTCTGGAGTCACTGCCAGCAATACAAGCACTAGTGTATGTACACTAGTTCAGCCACAGAAAACAGATCTTGTATAAATAGTGCGAGAATTCATGAGTAATAAAACGATAAAAATATATAAATGATATATAAACATAACTAACATAAGTTAAGGCTGATGAGAGTCAAGCACAGGTGATCAGGTGTAAGATCTTGAAATAATGAAATTTACGTATATTCTGTTGATAAATTATGTCTTCTTTATTTTGAATGTTTCAACTCGTTTTGGAGGCCTCTTCAGCAAAGTAGAAATACAAATGAAATGCTTGCATATCCAAAAAGGTTATATCACTCACAAATTGCCAGGATGAAGTGATGTAAAATCTGGCGATACAAGAAAATTGATTACTATTGAAGAAAGTAATACATTAAAAGTGAAGTGATTCACCTTTGTGGGCAGAGTGTCAAGAAGCTTAGATAATTGTTAACAGCATTGCGACTTATATAAAATCAAGAGAATAGACATAAAGATCGGCAGTGTCTATAATACGTCCATATGTTAGGAACATCGCAATCACATTAATGGGAATACCAGCAGTCAATCAGTAATTACAGACCACCAAATTAATTATAATCACAATTTCGATTGGGAGAATGTAAAAATTTTGAACATAGAAAAATTCTTACACAAAAGATTGATTTCTGAAATTTCACATACACTTGCAAAAAAATGGTCTTAATAAATGTTCTGATACTGAGGGACTGCATCATGCTTATGCATCCATGCTAAATAATTTTCAATTCGGCCAATTGTCATAATATGAATTTTGTTTTGTGTGTGTTCTAACATCTTTATTTATTATTATATTTAATTGTCACAATGCGAATTTTATGTTATGCTCATGTACTTTTATATTTTATTTTTAATGCCTAACAAGAATATTTATGATGTGACCTTTTGTTATTTTAATATTGTTGTAAACGTGTGACATGTCCTAACATATGGACGTATTACAGACACTGTCGATCTTTATGTCTGTTCTCTTGATTTTATATAAATCGCTGTTAACAATTATGTATCTAAGCTTCTTAACACGCTCTCTATCCACAAAGGTGAGTTACTTCACTTTTTAATGTATTACTTTCTTCTATAGTAATCAATTTTCTTGTATCGCCGGATTTTATATCACTTCATCTCTGCAATTTGTGAGTGACACAACCTTTTTGGATATGTGAGCATTTAATTTGTATTTCTATTTTACTGAAGAAGACTCCAAAGCGAGTTGAAACGTTCAAAATAAAGAAGACATTATTTATCGACAGAATACGTAAATTTCATTATTTCAAGATCTTATGCTTGATCACCTGTGCTTGACTCTCATTGCCTTGACTTATGTTAATTATGTTTATGTATTAAAGATTGAGAGTCCCATATGATTATTATTGTTTATATAAATGATAGTAAGCCTTACATAACATACAAAAACATTTTGTATCTTCATTATGTTTAATTAAGAATTTTTTTAATGGTGGAATTACTTAACACTTTCATTTTCATCACACGAATCTAATATTTTCATGTAAACAATATGGGACGCCATTTTTATCTTGTATTAGAACGTTTTTTATTCCTTGCTTGCACGCTTTGTAGTGATTCGAATTGCGCGCCAAATTGGTTTTTCGGACTTATAAACGCAATTAAACTACTGTAGTAACATCACAAATTAAATTGACAAGCAATTTTAATAATTTGATGCCTCAATAAGGCAAAGCACAACATTTTATTGCTAGATTCTTTCGTTTCATGCAAAAACGTGTCGAATGAGCATAATTTCATTGAAATTAAAGGCGAGGACCGTCTTCTGGACAATTACCTTTATTTGCTTTAAAAACACAAATTCTCTGCTTTAAAAAAATTTTCTGCTTTAAAAACAAATTTTCTACTGTAAAAACAAAAATTATATAGAAAATAATTTGTATTTTTAATAGGCCTCAATCAGGCCTATTAGAAATGCTTAAATTTTAAGTATTAAAAGATCTAGCTTTGATCGTTATGGCCATTATTTTTTATTTTCTATTTATTAAGTTTTCAAATGTACGGTCGAATAAGATTCTTATTATTTATATAACGTCGCCTGAAAAAAAGACGTATACTTACCGACTAAAAAGTTGCAACAGATTTTTTTCTATGATTTTCGGAATGCAGCCTACTCATCGAGCAATTGGTTTTTACTTAAGGATCCATATACGGTAAGAACGGTTAAGTAAGAACTAATCTGTGAATGTACTACATACAGTGATTATTGCGAAGAATATTATTAAGGCCTCGGTAGTCTAAAGGCTTAGGACGCTCGCATTTAATGCAAGAGATTCGGATCTGACTTCCGGCCGAGGTAAAATTTTTCGCAATAAATTTACAGTCTTTCAGTACATCTTTCTAGCAGAATGCCTGATTGACCATCAAATTATTAAAGTTGCTTGTCAATTTAATTTGTGATATTATTACAGTAGTTTAATTGCATTTATAAGTCCGAAAAACCAAATTCGGCGCGTAGCTCAAGTGACTACGAATATGGTACATATGCATGTACATATAATACTTCATATTGAATTATTTAAGCATTAAAAGATCTAGCTTTGACTGTTATGACCATTATTTACTATTTCCTATTTGATAAATTCTCTGCTTTATAAATACAAATTTTCTGCTTTAAAAATACAAATTATTTTCTATATAATTTTTGTTTTTACAGTAGAAAATTTGTTTTTAAAGCAGAAAATTTTTTTAAAGCAGAGAATTTGTGTTTTTAAAGCAAATAAAGGTAATTGTCCAGAAGACGGTCCTCGCCTTTAATTTCAATGAAATTATGCTCATTCGACACGTTTTTGCATGAAACGAAAGAATCTAGCAATAAAATGTTGTGCTTTGCCCCGCGAACCGAGATATTAAGCGTTAAAGTTAATTACTAAGACTATTCAGATTAGGAAATTTATCACAGCCATGCAACAGTGCAATGTGAGCAAGACGAATGAAAATTGATGAAAAGTGTGTAGGTATATGGAAACAGTACGTCCATCTCATACAAAAATATGTGGTGGCTTAGGTTATATTTTTCGGAGTGGAGCGCCCCGTAGGGGGAGGGGACGGAACGTACTGTCTCCATATACACACATTTCATAAATTTTCATGCTCACATTGCACTGTTGCATGACTGTGACAGATTTCCTAACCTGAATAGTCAACTTTAACGTTTAATATCTCAGTTCGCGGAGCAGAGCACATTTTATTGTCAGATTCTTTCGTTTCATACAAAAATTCGTCGAATGAGCATAATTTCATTGAAATTGAAAATGAGGATCATCTTCTGGATAAATACCTAAACAAATACCTAACCAAAACAAATTCTGCTGCAAAAATAAAAATTGTATAGAAAATAATGTGTTTTTAAAGCAGAGCATTTGTGCAATTGAAGCAGACTCATTCATGGTGTAATAAAGAAGTGTGCTCGTGAGAGCACACCAAATTTTGACCCGTTCTGCGCATACCTATGTGGCATTGGAACAAGTCGCTTTCCATATTGGAAAACGATAGTAAAGGAGAGAGAGAGAGAGAGAGAGAGAGAGAGAGAGAGAGATTGACGTGTAATGTTTTTGTAAAAAAAAAATGGTGGCATACAGCATTATGGGGTGTAAAAATCGCAGAAAATGCGAAAGTAAAAAAATGAAGTTTTTTTTCGCTTCCAAAAGATAGTGATATTGCGGTAAAGTGGATGGAAGCTTGTGGCAAGGAGATTAATCTTAAAAATAGTAGATATAAATTATAAATTAAATGTTATTATTTACAAATTTATATTATTTATATCTTTTTCTAATAAATTCTAATAAACTATTTCATTAATTTATCTTTACCCTTTTCACATATATAAATAATTTAATAATATTATTATTATTAACTAGAAGGGATTTATAATAATTATTAATAATTATATATATATAAATAATAAAGTCACAATAGTAGTGCTCAACAAAATAAAGTTATTATAATTGTCATTTCCTTATTTAAATTATACCACATTTTGAGTATCGCAGAAAAAACGCTGATTGGCTGATATATTGGTTACGTTCAGCAGATTCACCTGTTGTGCAACCGTTTTATGATTGTCTGCTGAGATAGGATCATTCTTCTAGATCTAAAAGTATAATCAAATCAGTGTCAAGAAAACTTCCAACAGTTGCAAAATAAATGTTCTGCTGAACGCAGTCATTTATATGGCCAGTCACATGTTCCACTATCCTCATTGATTAATCATTTTGCGCAACAGCACCTCTTCTTTATTACACCATGAAAGATTATTACACCGTGGACTCATTCTAGCCTCACTTACATATTCTCCTGTCCCTCTATGCCATCGATGTGACAGATTTCCTAACCTGAATATGTCAACTTTAACAATTAATGTCTCGGTTCGCGGGGCAGAGCGACACTTTCTTTTGCCAGATTCGTTCATTTTGTGTAAAAATGCGTCGAATGAACCTAATTTTATCAACATCGAAGGTGAGGAGGTTAACTCAATCATTATCGTCAACTTTAACCCTTAATATTTTGGTTATCGGAACAAAGCGACGCTTATTTTTACCAGATTCTTTCGTTTCATGCAAAAACAAATCTAATTTTATTGATTTTTTTAGATGCTGCAGCTAAACTGCTATAATTGCTATTTTCAAAAAGAATTCTATTCACTGAAACAACCTTTCTAGAAGCAAATTAATTTTTTTACCCATATAAATAGGTGCCTTCCCTTGCCATCCTTGTAATAAAGAGCATGCACAGGAAGTTCCTCTAGACTAAGAATAATTCTTGCCTCGCGATCTGATGAAATACTTCGTAAATGCGCAACTCGCGCTGTGATGGGTACAATCTCACCAATTGTTTGTATGGTCTGTATACAATTCTCTCTACAATAATCAGGTAAAGTCGCGTATCGATGAATATCCTCGATCAAAATCGGGATATGCGGGATATCAGATGGTAAATAACTCTCACGAACAGCCAAACTCGACAGCCAAGTAGAAGATTCCAGATGCATCAGTTCAATCTGTTCCATGCCACTGATTCCACCGACCATCATGGAAATACACTAGGAGTGCGTTGACTGTTCCACTCAAAGCTGGGTACAGAGCGAAACCTGAGAGAGAGGACATGACGGCCCAAAACCTGTAACCACAAAATGCTCGCGCTCACTACTGCCCTCTGAAAAAGTAGATGTTAACTACTTATTAGCAAGATCCACTTTTCTGACGATACATACATCCACTTTTCAAGATTGCAGATAATAAATCGATATTTGGTTCTTATAATCATGCTACATCCATAAACTGTGGATCAGAAATATTCATCTCTGCAATTTTATGTATGTCTACTTACATGCGCGTGATTTTTTATTTCACTTAAAAGTATTAACATTAAGCTGGTTCTACATTAGTGGCATCGTAGTGTCGCAAGCGTTGCGGTCCAATCAACGTCTAGCTCGACTCTGATTGGACTGCAACGCTTGCGACGCTGCGATGCGATCAATGTAGAACCAGCTTTAAGGATATATTACACCCATTTTTACAAATGTATTAATATTTATATTTTAAATAAACTATACACATATGAAAGTTTCAGGCATTTTATTTTTATTGAATTTTTATAGTTTATTTACTTTATTTGTTACTATTTTCTTATTACAATATTAAAATTTGAAAAGCATATCATGACAAAATTAATCTAAACTTTTTTATGTAAGTACTTTAAGTATTTAAAATGCAATTATAAGTTTCGTTGTGACACAAGGATTAGGTGTTTTGTAAATAAGGGAACAATATATTTTGGTAACAATAAAATAAATTAAAAGAAGGGTTGACAAGCCAAACTGATTAATTATATGTGCTTGTAATTATAAATTTTTATACACAAAAATAAAACAATGTCAGAGTTTCAACCTGATATATTTTGTTTATTTACAATACAATATAACCAATTTCTGTATTGTAGTGAAACTTTACATAATATATCGTAAGAAACGACTTATGTAGTTAGATATTTTTAGTTCCAATTGGCGCTATGGATGCGAGTGCAGTCCTTCTACTTCGTCGTTGGCCAATACTTCTGGCTCCGCGTAGCGAGCTCCTGATTGGAGCGTTCTAGCGACAACGGCAAGAGATTGTGTGTGTGAGCGTGTATGCGAGTAGCTCTCATCACAGTATAACTACAATAAGTTATACTGTGCTCTCATGCTGAACGGACGTGTACAACGTGTCTTCCCGCATTTAACCGAGAAACAATAAAGTGCCTCTTGTTATACGTGTTACCTCTCGTATTCATTACAACCTAGTGCTCATTACCCTTATGCTCTCCCCTCCTAGAAGTTTTCCTGACATACTTCACAGTTCATATCGCCATCTCCCGTATTTATTGACGGGTGATTTCCTGCATTTTCCTAGCTGTCCCTAGGCTGTTTTAACCTGAGTATCTACTCCTACCTTACACACGCACGTCCGCCCGCCCGCACGCACGCCCGTACGCACGCCCGCACGCTATGGTTGCGTTCAGCAGACTC
>NW_017258039.1:0-1606 GCF_001594055.1 Mycetomoellerius zeteki | reverse complement strand
TATTATTATTCTAATTTATACAATTATATTACTTGCATTTTGTGGCATGTTTCGTTATTACTACCCTGAACAAAATGTTAGTAATTTGGGGCCAAATTGGCAGTAAACTCGATCAGATTTTGACACTTGAAAATTGTAACCATCTGTGTTCGTTATTTAGCTATGGATTTGTCGACGAAACCTGCTGACGGACTATGCAAGTAGATTGGTGGCTTCAGAAATCAAACAGAATCTGATTCAATCAGACTCTGTTCGATTTCTGTTCTCAATCTACCATCAGGTCATGAAAGACATTATTTGATTTCTGCTACCAATCTGCTAGCACAGCAAGTCTAGCAGACTTTGTCATATGTCTAACAATTTGCTCACAATGTCAGATAATACAAACTTTCTGTACAATTTGTTGCTTTTCTATAATCAAAAATTGATAGCAGGCTTTGCTAAAAATCTGTCTCCAGGTTTTGTTATCAGGGTAGTACTAAAAATCTATAATTATATATAATATAAAATTCATGTTATGTATAGTATAGACAAGTATCATGTTATGTATAGTATAGACAAGATTTTTAACTACTGCCAGTAATAAAAGGAGAAAGGTGATATACTACAAATGAGAGGTTAGGTAAATTTATATGATTATAAAAAATTATGAATTAAGGGTAATTTTATTATTGCTAACTTACCCGATGTAAGACGAGTATGAAAATCTGCTTTTTCTATAACTGTGTAGAACTTTCCTCGGAAATCGTAGATTTTTTCAATTAATTCTTCTGTTTCACTGTCGCCATGTTGAACTGTAACACGTTCCGCTTAAGTAGCATAAATAAAAACTGCTACGAAAAATGGCGTCCGCTGCCTCAACATGTTGACACGTAGCGATTGAGCGGAACGTCATTCAGCAGAAAATCTAGTAACGTTGCCCAACTGTTGAGTCCGCTGAATGCACCCAATCTTAAATATATATTTAAAGTACTTATAGAAAAAAGTTGAGATTTTTGTAATTATCTTATAATATATAACATTTCCATACATCTTCATTAGAGCACAGATAAAAAAATACTATTTCTTAATAAAATTATTTTTTATACACGTTCTAAACCATCGTTACATTTTTTATTTTCTGTATTTCATATATACACATATATAGGGTGTTCCATTTTAAATAATGCATTAACATTTCTCGAAAACTATAGCAGATATGGAAAAATGTTTCAAGCAAAAGTTGTATGGTTCGGAGGGGGATATAAGAAGAACGTACCATTGATTTGACCTTGGGTGACGTCGCCGAGGCTAGGTCAAGGTCAGGTCGATTTTTTAAATGAAATCCCTTATTTTCCATTACATTTTCCTGTGGCTTACTCCGAGAACTTTTCAAAACACTATAATAAAATATTTTTTTATTAAGTATTTTTCGAGTTATAAGGCTCGAAAGTTACAGTACAATCGGCATTAGCATTACGCAAGTTGTCCGACCGACGACTAAAATCTCTTGAATGTTTTTCAGGATTATGTCCTGAATAACATTTGTTAAGATCAAGGCCATTGGAGGTTGCACCTCGTTTCATTTTTACATAAACATGAATTTTTAGTACAAAAATGAAAATAA
>NW_017258038.1:0-9792 GCF_001594055.1 Mycetomoellerius zeteki | reverse complement strand
ACGCTCCATGGCTGCCCACATACTACTTAGATCACAAGGAAAATAAAGAGAATGATCCGAGTCTGGGAGAGATCACAGACATCGGAGTTGAGGAGGAGGAATTAATAAATATTTCTGAACAAGTAATAACAAAGGATTGCGCCTTAAAAGTATTGGGAATGGATCCCAGTGATTGTAAATTCAAAGAAGTTAGATATCACCCGGAGCTGAAAAATATGTGGTTAAAATGGAAGAACGAAGGCCTTCCAGAAAAGAACAAAAAGGAAATTCTGGAATCTTACAATAGAAAAGGTGAATTGTTTACTGAAGCCCCTAAGCTGAACTTGAAAATAATTCCCTTGGTCTCAGAGATTGCAAAAAAGAGAGATCAACATTTTATGGACACACAAAACTGTGTTGGAACAGCTATAGCGGCTTTGGGTGCGGCAGTCTCTATGATGTTAGATCCCCCAGAGGAAGGATTAGACGAAGAAATATTTACAGATTATATAAGCCATGCTGGACAAATTTTGACGGATGTATTCCATCAACAGTCAATAGCAAGAAAGTCATTCATTACACCACAATTAAATAAAGGTATAAAGCCAGTAGTGGAAACAATGTTCTCAAACGAATGGCTTTATGGAGATAATCTGAAGGACAAGGTTAAGGAATCTAAAAGGAATGTAAAAGAAATCGAAAAGGCCTGTGCAAACATCAAGGATAAGACACCGCAAAAATATATATCAAAATTTCGAGAACAGGGAAACTCGAAATACCCACCTGTGGGATACCGGCAGGTGGGTCAACAACAGAGACGTCGGCAGATGAAGTTCAAGACAAGACCATACAAAAACCCCCAGGTTTCATCCAAGACATCTCAGACGACGAACCAGTCATCGTCGAAGAAGTAACCAGGGTAGATAAACCATCAGGACGTCTCAGTTACTTCATAGATAGATGGAAAAATATTACCTCAGACAAGTATATTTTAAGTTGTCTAAAAAGGTATAAAATTCCATTTTTCGAAATACCAGTTCAAAAAACGATCCCTAAGGAGAAAACTTTTTCCTTTGAAGAGTCAGAAAAAATTCAATTCGAAATTAATGAACTCTTGAGAAAAGGCGCGATCGAGGAATGTAAAGAATGCGACAATTCGTGTCCTCCTTTTTCCTTATTCCGAAACCTGATGGCACAAATCGTTTTATATTTAATCTCAAAAAATTAAATAAATTCATTAACCCTCCACATTTTAAATTAGAAGACATTCGATCAGCATTAAGTTTGTTATCGCGAGGGGATTTCATGGGCTCCTTAGATCTTAAAGATGCATATTTTCAAGTCCCCACATTCAAGGGTCATAGAAAATTTCTTAGATTCAAGTTCAAAGGAAAGCTTTTTCAATTCTTGTGCTTACCCTTTGGATTATGCACTAGCCCATTTATATTTACTAAGATAATGAAACTCGTTATCAATAAACTAAGGCTGCAAGGAATAATTTTAATATTGTACTTAGATGATTTCTTATTTATTCATAAGTCAAAAATTGCATGTGAGAAAAATATAAGGAAAGCAATCGATTGGTTAGAATATCTAGGCTTTATTATAAACTATTCAAAAAGTTCTTTAATTGCGAATCAAGAATGTAAATTTTTGGGTTTCATTATCAATTCAGTTAAATTTTCGCTAAATTTAACAGATAAAAAGAAAAATCAAATAGTAAAACTGGCAGACGAATTTAGAATTAGAAAGGCATATAAAATTAGAAAATTTGCAAAATTTTTAGGTATTTTGGCAGCAGCCTGCCCAGCTGTAACTTACGGATTTATTCACTGTAAACGATTAGAAAGACAAAAATTCCTAGCATTGAAATTTAATGGTGAAGATTACGAAGGAAACATTTTGATAAATGATTCTATGGTAGAGGACCTTATCTGGTGGAAACTAAATGCAGTTATTGGGTCAAACCCAATCAGAACTCAAGTTTATATTATAGAAATTTTTTCTGATTCTTCTCTATCAGGTTGGCGTTGCTACTGTAAAGGTTCGGAAGCCTTCGGGTTTTGGAACAGACAGGAGAGAAAGAATCATATTAACTACCTTGAGTTATTAGCGGCCTTTTTTGCAATAAAATGTTTTGCATCAAAATTATCGCAATGCGAAATATTACTAAGATTAGATAATAATACAGCCATTGCCTATGTAAATAAAGCTGGTGGGGTTCGATTCCCACATCTTAGTAAGTTATCAAGGAAAATTTGGGAATGGTGCGAAGAGAGGAAAATATGGTTAAGGGCGTCATATATTCCTTTAGCTGAGAATATAGAAGCTGATAGGGCGTCACGTAATGTTAATATAGATTCCGAATGGGAACTCTCTCAGAGAATTTTCGAGCAGATAAAGAAACGCTTTGGTCCTTTCTCAGTAGATCTGTTTGCATCTAGATTGAATGCTAAATGTAAAAAATTTTACTCTAGATTCCCAGATCCAGAAGCAAAAGCGGTTGACGCTTTCACTGTATCGTGGAAAGATGAAAATTTTTATGCTTTTCCTCCCTTTGCACTCATTCTACGAACTTTGAGAAAAATAATTAATGACAAAGCGATAGGTACTACAGTAGTACCGTTATGGCCCACTCAACCGTGGTACCCTCTTCTTACATCATTGCTCATTGAACCCACCATCATATTTAGGCCTAATAGCTCTCTATTATCATCTCCTTACAGAGACAAGAGTCATCCTCTAGCGTCCCATCTTTCATTAATGGCAGCCAGATTATCAGGTCAGCTTTCTTGAAGAAAGGGATATCAGAAGAAGCTGTAGATGTAATGATTAATTCAATTACAAAAGCAACGTTGAAACAATACGAATGCAGTCTAAAACAGTGGTAGGAATTTACCCAACGGGAAAAAGTAGATATATTTAATGCGAGAACATCAGAGATTATTAAATTTTTAAATATTCTTTTTAAGGAAGGCGCAGGCTATAGTACTTTAAATACTGCTTGTTCCACAATCTCCTTAATTTCAGTTTATAATATTAATAAAAACGGATTGATTGGTCGCTTTCTAAAAGGAGTGTTTAATCAGAGACCAACTAAACCAAAATATGCCACAACATGGAACGTTACTCCAGTACTTAATTTTATTGAAAGGTTACACCCACTTAGACAATTGAAATTAAGGCAGGCGGTGGAAAAAGTGGCAACGCTGTTAGCATTAACGACAGCGCAGACTTCAAACTCTGGCGCTAATAAATATTGATAATATTATAGCCAGATCTGATACAGGAATAAGTATTAAGATTACGGAACGTATAAAAACTTCTAAGCCTGGAGTTTTCCAACCAGAATTAATATTGCCCTTTTTCAAAGAAAAACCAGGTCTATGTGTGGCATCTGCAATTTTAGATTACATAGATTATACTAAGGAATTGAGAGGTAACAATAACAAAAGATTATTTATCACAACAAAGAAACCCTTTGGTGCAGTATCGTCGCAGACCGTTGGTCATTGGATTAAATCATTATTGGGTAAAGCTGGCATTGATATTAATCAATTTTCAGCATACAGTACACGACACGCAGCAGTTTCTGCAGCTCATAAACGAGGAGTAGATATTCCAGCTATAAGACGCAGTGCTGGATGGGCACCAAGTTCACTAACTTTCTTTAAATTTTATAACAGGCCCATTCAGTCTCCTAATGACCAATTTGCGCGTGCGATATTAAAGGATTAAACGTATAAAATATAACGGCTAATGTATAAAAGCAAGTAAATAAAGGAAATATATAGAAAACATATAAGAAATTATCACTTAACCTCTAAAGTGCACACGCACACGCACACGCACACACACACACACACACACACACACACACATTCATACAAGCGAGTGCGCGCGTACAAAACAGCCTTAGAAACATGCGCGCTCACTGGTGTTCGTAGGAACAATTACGACTTTCTGACCTCGATATCTCGAAAACTGTTCATTTCTGGGTCTTGCGACCATTAGGACTTTTCATCAAGAGGTCATAATCTACAATATACCACAAAATTCAGACATTTTTAGTGAGGTCCAACTTCAAGCCATTTTGTGCGGGGTCCTTTATATCGCGCGTCCTGTCACGGTCGCCAAACTTCTTTCGAACTTTTTTACTTCCTTGGCAACTGCGTGATTTAGAAGCTAATCTTTCTAATCTTTATGAAAGTTTGTTTAAAGAGAAGACACGTCGATGTGGTTCTTTAGGGTTTAGTGTGTGATTTTAGACCGATCGGACCGTGGTGTTTGTTCGTCACCGAGATGCACCCCCTTACTACTACTGTGACCGTACGAGTATGAATTAACGTAATTCGTGCTTACTACTTGAAGAATATTATATGAATTCGGTCGCCACTTCATTTAACCATCCAATGAAGAAGGAAAGCCGTCCCTCTGTCAGCGGCGATGTCCTTGCGTCTGAGCGTCTCGGATCCTCTCGTTCGCCCTGTGAAGACCTTGGCTGGGATTTCCGCAATTAATCAACTCACTCACACGATTTGTAATAATGTAATATAATGTATTTTAATAATATATAAAGGTTTACACAAGTTTCGCGCACTCGGAACGCGATGTTACGCGACGCAACTTTCCGGTCGCTAAAAGTAAAGAATAAAATGAAATAAATCAATAAAATGTTTAATTCGGGGATTAATATATGAGTGTAACCTATCGTTAGACGTGTTTCGCGCGTCCGCGGAGTCCTCTGAGTACGATTGCATAAGAATGATGAAATAGCGCGACGACACTGCGCGCGGGCACGTCCGTCCGGCTCGGGCGCCCAAGAGCGACTGATGGCTTCGCCGTCCGTCTCGAGCGGGTCGGCCACCTCGACATCTTCACCCCTTCCCATTGACCTCCGACCAATCACAAAATTCGAAATCAACTAGGTCGGATCGCTTTGCGCTTCGACAGGAAGGAACTCAGTGCCTCACTTATTCGGATTCTCCATTTCTTTCGCCTCTGAAAATTCTCTTTTAATTACTATGTCGAGTTTTCCTCGATCAGCTGTTCGCCATGTGTTATATATATATGTCTTCACTCGGAGATTCCGAATAAGTGTCCGGATGAGATATTTACTCCTTTTAATGAACTTATAAATTAAGATTACAACAAATAAACCTGTATTAAATACAAAATAAAATCTTTTATTTTAGAATTTTCACCAAATATGAGAATTATCTCGCGAATGGTCAATACGTTCGTTTTAACTACTTTATATGACATTTATATGTCTTTTATGAATATATTCAATTTTCTCACATTTGATATTATTGAGTAAATAACCTTTTTTCTAAAATAACTTAAATAATAATTTCTTTTCTTTCAGGTACTCTGGCAATTTCCCTGGTAACTCATCAATGGCTCACAATAATGCATAATATGATGGTTATCTTAAATCTACGGATTATTAAGGTAAGTAAAATATAATAAATTTATAAATAAAATAAAATAAATTGACCTTTCGTTGGTCTTTCGCATTCTATTTCACGCGGTATCTTCTATCTCTCTCTAACATCCGCGTGAAGCTATCTTCCGCATCTAACCGCCCTTTTCACTCTGCGAGCTCTCGTAGAGACTCTAACTTCTCGCGATTCGGATCTTTCCGAGATCGTCTTAGATTTCGCGTCGCGAAGACGCGAATAAATTCCGGTAAGGAATTTAATTGTCGAAATGTGACAATTGGTGTTTTTTAACACCATCTTCGATTTTTATCGAAGATTTTTCTACATTACGGATTTTAATTATCTCGCAATGAGAATTTCTGACTCGTGAGCTTTCATAGCTCGTAATGAGCTCGCGTTAAGCGCCACACGTGTTTTTTATGTCGCTTTTGCGAAAATAATAAAATTAAATATGATAAAAAATCAAGTTTGTCTGAATGACCTTTAATAATGTTTTTATACTTAATAAATAAATTTTTTCACTTTTTTATATTTCTTATTGAAGTTTCGTGTGGACGCTATATAACGTATAAAATAGTATTTTTATGAAATGAGCTCTCAATGGCTCTAAGTTGCTCTTATTGAGCTGAGACTAATTTTTATCTCGAGCGATGCGTTTAAGCTATCGAAATAAATTTAACTGAGTTTAAAATAAATTATAGTTTTTGATATGGAGCTAATCTCCAATTATAATGAGCTCGTAATTGGCTCTACGTCTTTCTATTATATTTGTCGGCATTTTTCGCCCCTGAAAAGTTAATTATGTTTTTGGTAAAAATTGTTAATCGGTATTTTGTAAAAGTTTTTAATAATATAATAATAATAATAATGTCCTTATGTCTAAATCTTAATATCTAATATGTTTAAAATTATATTCTTGTGTGAGTGTTTACAGTTTTTATTCATTGTGTACGGGGCGATTTTAAAGCTTTGGGAGGGCTCTTGATTGCATCTTCTCCCTTCGTGTTTTGTGCCGGCTGGTCCTCGTGCTGGATCTCGCAACCGATGTTCCCCGTTATTTCGTTCCTTTCGGTTTGGTTCTGTGAAATTGAATTTTTCAAATCTTTACTACTGTAAAATTGAGGTGATTAGCATCGACCTCAGTAAAACTGAGTGGCGGTTGCAAGGTTAGGTTGTGACCGGGCGAGTATGAATTAACGTTATAATCGCTTACTACTTGTGAAGTATTCATTTAAGAATTCGGTCTCCACTTCGTTTCACCTTTCCACGAAGAAGGTAAGCCGTCCTTCCATCAGCGGCGAAGTCCTTTGCGTCTTTGGGTCTCGGATCCTCTCGCCCTGTGAAGATCTTGGCTGGAATTTCCGCATTTAAATGATGCACACACGTTTGTAACAATATGATATAATGTATTTTGAGAATGTATAATGGTTTACACAAGTTTCGCGCACTCGGAACGCGTGAATACGCGACGCAACTTTCCGGTCGCTAAAATCGAATAAAATGAAATAATTCAATAACTTTGTTTATTCAGGGATTAATAAATGAGTGTAACCTATCGTTTGACGTGTTTCGCGCGTCCGCGGAGTCCTCTTAACAAGATTACGTAAGAATGATGAAATAGCGCGACGACACTGCGCGCGGGCACGTCCGTCCGGTTCGGGCGCCCAAGAGCGACTGATGGCTTCGCCGTCCGTCTCGAGCGGGTCGGCCACCTTGGCATCTTCATCCCTTCCCATCGACTTCCGACCAATCACAAAATTCGAAATTAACTAGGTCGGATCGCCTTGCGCTTAGGCAGGAAAGAACTCAGTGCCTCATTTATTTAGAATCTCCATTTATTTTTTCCTGAAAATTCTCTTTCAATAATTACATCGAGTTTTCTCGATCAGTTGTTCGCTATGTGATATATATATATGACTTTAACTCGGAGATTTCAAATAAGTGTCCGGATAAGATATTTACTCTTTTAAATCAACTTATGAAATATTATTACAAAATTAACCTGTTTTAAATACAAAATAAAATCTTTTATTAAAATATTATATCAAATCTGAGCACTTTTCTTTAACCACTAATAGGCTTATCTTAACTACTTTACACGACATTTATATGTCTTTTATAAAATTCTTTTATTTTCTCAAATTTGATATTTCGAGTAAACACCTTTTTTAAACTTAAATTAAATATTACCTTTCTTTTCTTTCAGGTACTCTAGCAATTTCCCTGAGGATTCATCAATGACTCTGGCTCACATGAATGAACTTTGCGACGGTTTTCTTAAATCTAAGGATCATTATGGTAAGTATATAAACTAAAATTAATAAATAAAATAAGACCTTCTGGCCTAACTTTCGCATCTTTTCACGCGGTATCTACTATCTCTTTCTTACATCCGCGTGAATCTATTTTCGCATTCTACCGCCCTTTTCACTCACAGAGCTCTATTAGAGTCTCTAATGTCTCGTTACTCGGATTTTCACGAGGACATTCGTGTTGTCGCGTCGCGAAGACGCGAATAAATTCCAATAAGGAATTTTATTGTCGAAATTAGACAATTGGTGTTTTGAACACCTTCTTCGATCATAATCGAAGAATTAATTCCCATTGCGGATTTTTATCCTTCCGTAATGGATTTTTCTGACTCGTGAGCTCTTATAGCTCGAAATGAGTCCCGTTAAGCGCCACACGTGTTTTTTATGTCTTTTTTGACAGAAATTATAAAATAAAAATTGATAAAAAATCAAGTTTGTCCGAATGACCTTAAATAATGTTTTTATAACGAATAAATGAATTTTTTCAGTTTTTTATGTTTTTTTTTATAGAAGTTTCGTGTGGACGCTATTGCATGTATAAAAAATAATATTTTTATGAAATGAGCTCTTACTGGCTCTAAATTGCTCCTATCGAGCTGAGACTACTTTTAGTCATTATTGATGCGTTTAAGCTATCGAAATAAATTGAGTTGAGTTCAAAATAAATTATAGTTTCCGAGATTGAGCTAATCTTCGGTTATTACGAGCTCGTTTTCGGCTCCTTGTTTTTTATGATATGTATCGGCATCTTTGGCCTCTGAAAGATTGATTAAGTAATTGATAATAAATTGTTGAACATTGTTTTTATAAAAGTTCTTTAATATTATATAATAATAATAATAATATGACTCGTCGTAATAATGTCTTATATCTAATATACTGAATACTTTATAGTAATAATAATATATAATAATAAAAGAATAATATATTTTTGGCATTGAGCCTTGTATAAATGTCTTTTTGTTATTAAACGCGGGGTGATTTTATTATCGTGGGAGAGCTCTTCCCGGCGTCTTCTCCCGTCTGCGGATCCTGTTGTTGGACCTCGTTCGACGTGTGGCAGCTTGGCCTCCCCGCTATCAGCATCCTCTCGGCTTGGCTCTGTAGATTTTTAATTATATTGTTTTAACTTGTAAAATTGAGGCGATTAGCATCGACCTCACTCAGCAAATCTGAGTGGCGGTTGCAAGGTTAGGTTGTGACCGGGCGAGTATGAAATAACGTAATATATGTGTTGTTTAGCTTACTACTTATTGAATTATCGTATTTGAATTCGGTCGCCACTTCGTTTCACCTTTCCACGAAGAAGGTAAGCCGTCCTTCCATCAGCGGCGATGTCCTTTGCGTCTTGGCGTCTCGGATCCTCTCGTTCGCCCTGTGGAGACTTTGGCTGGGATTTCCGCAAATAATTCACTCACTCACACGCTTCGTATTAATATAATATGATGTATTTTAAGAATATATATGAGTTTACACAAGTTTCGCGCACTCGGAACGCGTTATTACGCGACGCAACTTTCCGGTCGCTAAATCTCAATAAAATGAATAAAATCAATTAAATGAATTAAATCAGGGATTAATATATGAATATAACTATTCGTTAAACGTGTTTCGCGCGTCCGCGGAGTCCTCTGAGTCTTATTACGCAATATTATGCAATAGCGCGACGACACTGAGCGCGGGCACGTCCGTCCGGTTCGGGCGCCCAAGAGCGACTGATGGCTTCGCCGTCCGTCTCGAGCGGGTCGGCCACCTTGGCATCTTAACCCCTTCCCATCGACTTCCGACCAATCACAAAATTCGAAATCAACTAGGTCGGATCGCCTTGCGCTTCGGCAGGAAGGAACACAGAGCCTCACTTATTCGGAATCTCTATTTCTTTTTCCTCTAAAAATTCTCTTTTAATTATTACTTCGAGTTTCCCTCGATCAGCTGTTCGCCATGTGGTCTATATATATATGTGTATCAATCGGAGATTCCGACTAAGTGTCCGGATGAGATATTTACTCTTTTAAAAATAATGAAAGTACAAGAGCAGTAGGAGTCAAGCGCGGGAG
>NW_017258037.1:15002-16243 GCF_001594055.1 Mycetomoellerius zeteki | reverse complement strand
GGTGGAAATTCTTTCAGAATTTCCACGCTTGCTGTGGAATCAGCAGGAGATGGTAGACGAGGTGACGTTGGAGCGGAGTGGAGAGGGAAGTCAGGAGTGTGTGTTGGAATGTCGGAAAGTAAATGCTCCGTCAATGCGTCTGACAACGCGGGTGACGGAGATCGCAGGGAAGGAGGGGAAGGTATCGCCTTTATTGCATAATGCGCCGGTTGTTCTGGAGAGGTTGCCGGTGATGGCGAGGGTGGGTGAAGTAACTGTGCTGGCTGTTGTGTAGGTGTAGGTAATAATGTGGGTTGTCGTGCGTCGTCGGTAGATTTTGTTTGATCGTTACAGAACTCCTGGTACGCTAGATCTAGGAGTCTGCGCGTTTCGAGGAAAGCCCGACTTTTTAGCCAACCTCGATGGGGACGGTGGCGCTTTGATCGAGGTTTCACTACGGGGTGATTCGAGTTAAGTTTTGAGGTGTATAATTTGCGAGGAGCGACTTACTGCTTGATTGTCCGGGCAGACGGGTTGTCGGGATACTTGTTGGTCAGTGGTTCGGTTCCCTTGGTCTCGTGGATGGTGATGCTGACCGAATTTGAGCACTGATTCTAGAGTGACTAAGTGAAAATATATTTCTCGAACTCCGACTTTACTCTGATTACTCTGATTCTGACTCTAATTCTGACTCTAATTCTGACTCTAATTCTGACTCTAATTCTGACTCTAATTCTGACTTTGACTCTAACGCTGCGTCTCGCGATGTCATGGTTTATATAGTCGTTTTTTAGGAGGTGGTTCCATGGTAGGATGTGTCAAATTGGGAAATTGAGGAATCAGGTTCACAGGATTTTGGTATGATAACAGGCCTTGACTGATCATTGGGAAATTTTCCTCAAATTAGCTCCGCCTGCTGTATCAGTTTGATTCGCTCTTATTCTTATTGGTGATAAGGTATCACCTCCCTAAAGATTTCAGACTCACGATCGCCTATTGGAGAGTTTCGTTTCTGGGGAGGGATGGATTGTAAGTTACCTATTTCCCTTTTTATCAACATCTGCTTAAGGGAAAAGGTAATCTACTTTTTATCAACATTCCTGGATTTAGTTAATCTTGTTCCTTGGGAAGCAAGGAACGTGAATTATTATTTTGTTGATTTTCCCATCATCGGAAAGTGTCATTATTAGATTTATGACCCTTTCTTAAGCCTATGCGCAAGACTATTATCGTTAGACGTGCGTGATATCGGCGTGGGATGA
>NW_017258037.1:14477-14827 GCF_001594055.1 Mycetomoellerius zeteki | reverse complement strand
AATAAACATATTTTTCTGCTGGGAAAGTTTCTTCGGATTTATGTTATCGATTGAATTTGTTCGTATCTTACTTTATTGATCGAACGATCGTAAAACGAAGAAATCGTGGAGTCCACTGGACGTAATACATGAATAGTTTAAATTTGAATATATTAATATATAAAAACCATGTGAAACAAATTTTAAATAATAAGCTTCTCACTTTATATATAAGCAATTTAATTTTAAAAAATATATATATCAAATAAAATAAATTCTACATAAAATATTGTATTACATAAATTAATTATAACATATTGTAACGTCCGGTGCGCCTGCAGAGTAGCGCCCCGTACTACACGATAGACCGC
>NW_017258037.1:12010-12986 GCF_001594055.1 Mycetomoellerius zeteki | reverse complement strand
TGAAGCCAAGGCTTCGCCCCGCGCGCCCCGCTCCGCGCTCGCGCTCCACCGACCCAGTCGCGTCTCTCGCATCAACAACAACGCGAATTCGGACGTGACACATATTGCAATTTATTAAAGAATTATTTTTTTGAACAATAATTAATATATAGTACACATTATAATATTATGTTTGTTTAGACTAAACTCAGTAAATGTTCATTACGCGAATTATTTTACATCGGCATATTATATTCAGACTCATACATATTATCAAACATGTGTGCTTGTTATCGATTTACTTTCAACGATTATTTCCGTCGACAATTATTCTGTTCAAACCGCGCTTGTTACCGATACCGACACTGTCAGAATTCATGATAGTGTTCTACCGATCAGCTGTTTACTTCGTGTCACACGATGTATACATTCGCAACCTTTCCTTTGTTCTCGCGAAGCGAAGGATATCTCTCGATACGTGTGTGTATCTATCGCTTAATGATCAAGTTCAGTTGACTTCGAATAAAGCTCAGCAGCACATCTTATTGTACATCGCTCTAATTCTCTATTCTTTTCAACACCTTCTGACTCCTCGTGATTGTTCGCGTATAATTCCGACATCACCAGCGGACCTGGTTTCCGGTACCACCTTCCTTTCGCAATACTCACAACAATGTTTCATATATGTAATACATATATTTTAATATACATTGTAATACATATATTTTAATATACGTTGCAGTTTCGCTGCAGCTTCGCAGCGACCCTTCGCCATCACAAAGCGCGGCTTCGCGCCTGACCCGAGCCGGGACGCGCGAGCGAGCGAAATCTCCAGGGGGCCGGATATTAGCGTTAAGTTATTTTTTTTTAATTCCCGGCGAATTTATTCCGTATGTAACCATTACGAAAACCTCGCCGAGCGAAGAAACTATCGGAGGGAAAATAACCACGGAAGAATCCCACGGGCCGGAGACAGACGGAGCGGAGCCGGCAGGCG
>NW_017258037.1:0-11756 GCF_001594055.1 Mycetomoellerius zeteki | reverse complement strand
CCGTAGCATCTCGCCACGCACGTCCTTGCGCGTGAAGGACTGCTAGCCCGCTAATTGGTCGCAGCAACGCGCGACGCGGCTGCGCAACCCCGTAAGGGGGAAAGCTCGCGAATTGATCGCGCATCTATCGAGATCCTGCTCGTCCTCTTCCGTTTCGAGCTGCTCTGGCGAATGGACGGCCCAGCCCGGCGAACTTGCGAGAACAAACGATCGAGAGGCCCCGAGAGGGAGGACCGTCGAAGGACCTGGCTATCGGTAAGGTTGCCCCTTGGGCTGATATCATGTAAAGTCGCATGCACCGGGGCGGAGGGTTGCTCTCGCGTTCTGTCGTCGTTCTGTCGCACGTGAATTTCGTGTTGGTGCGGTGGCCGCCATAAGTGGCGCCTTCTTAGTGTTACGGGTACGGCGTGGCCGGCGCCAAGCGTGAGAGGCTCCCGGGCCCGCGTGCACGGGGCTATCGGGGATAAAGTCGAGTCACGAGGACGAGCCTCCTGGAGATCGCGGCCTTGACGAGTCGGAAAAGCTATCGCGTTAGATATTACGAGCGTGAGCCCGGCGGTCGCGTGTACTTTCCGCGTGCGTACTCGGTTGGTGTGCGTATGTGTGCGTGGATGAGCGAGCGTATGTTAGAGTGGTTACCGTTGCTCTGTGTTTGTCCTCAAAGTTGTAAATTAGGGCGTCGCGTTTGCGTGTGAGAGTCTTTTATCGGATAGTATCGTCTTCGCGTCCGCATGAGGTTCACCGATTGCGATACCATGCGTCCTTCCCGGGGTGTATGTGCGCCGTCCGAGAAAAAGGCTTACTCTTCAAACTTTTCCGTCGAGTCTCACAACGGAATATTCGGCTCAGCGGCGTGAATGAGCTTGCATGACGATTCGCGAGATCCCAACACCGAATCTGCCTGTTTAATTTGCTTGCTAAGTTAATGGTTTGCTATCTCCGTAGCTATCGCGTCTACCCGATCGCATGTCGATTCGATAGCGCCACTATCGTTCCGCTGCATTATAATTAATTTTCTCTGTCTACTAATAATTTTTCTTTCTCTATTTCAATGTTTTCTTTTACTGTAGTGTCTTTCGCTTCGGCATAGTAAACACGCTTATTATTTACTTAGTGGTGACGATTGTGTTAACGCCCTGCCTTCGAAGATCCCATTCATCCTCCTGCAAACCGGCCCTTACCCGTACCCCCCCTCTGCCGTTAGGTAGAGTTAGCCAGCCCTCACGCGAGCGAGAGACTGCTCTCGGTTTTTGGTGATACCTAGTGCTCGCGGAGTTTCGCGGTTTCCGCGTGGTTCGCGTGGTTCGCGTTCCCGTTCGTGAAATCGACGTTGCTTTGAAGCACGTCTGGCGCCCAACTTTGTCGCAGCTCTCGATTCTCGCTCGACCGCGTGAGACATATCCTCCGATCCGATCGATCCGCCGTTTCTCGAAGTGCGCTCCCGCGCGCACTCCACATAATCAACGCCGGGAAAAGGCGTGACAACATATATAATATATATACCTCGTGTTGATGTTGTCTGAAGAGGTTGCGATTGTGAAAAATGTAAAGTGTCATTAGAAGTCGTAATCGACCCAAATCGTGATTTTTCGTGACTAAAGGAATTTTGGATTTTCGAAATCCCGCTTAAGGTGGTATGCGTTCTACATTACATGAAGGTAAACATGTATTATTAATGTTTAGACAAGCAATAGATTTTTGGAAACAATATTGACCATATTCAGGAGAATATTCATTTTGTAATTGTAGAAAATTGTCTTCACTAATAGCGAATTCAATTGGACGCACTAGTGCTTCTAATTGAATTCGTCATAAGATATGATTACTCCCCTTAAAGGTGCCATTACATGCAAGCGTCAAGCATCTGCGCAGAATATTATTGCGCAGATATCTGAATCTCCAGACTTCACAACTTCTTGACGCAAAATGGTAAATTAAAAGAGGTTATGTCTATATATACTGCGGTCCTGATATATGCTAAAAATTTATATTCATTTATATTATATAACGTAAACTACAAGATTTTACTATTAGCAGTGTATGTATATTAAATACAATTTCAGTAAAATTATTAAACATATTATTGCGCATGCTTTGACGTTCAACGTTTGACGCTCTCATGTAAAAGCACCTTTAGATTTAAAAGTAATCCAATCAACACAAAGAAAACTTATAATAATTACAAAATTAACATTCTGCTGAATGCGGCTAATGTCAATGTTAAATTGTTGAATTGTTTTGGAGGTATCATTGAATTGGTGAGGTCGGAAAAATAAAAAATGGATCGAGATATTGATTCGAACTACGACCGATCGCGAGGTTTCGTCCTGGTCCCCACTACTGGACTCATCAGTAAGGCGATGTAGTGGGACCTGCCTTAGACGCCCGAGAGAGTATTAGATCGGGATCTTATTTAAACGGAATTCATGTAACTGTGGTGCTTACGAGAATCCGTGTGTGGGGACATCGTCAGCCATTTTTCCCTAAAGCAGGCAAGCTAGGGTTTTTCCCGACTCAGGAGATTAGCTGCCTGCGTGCAGTAAGAATTCGAACAGAACTCTCTCAACTGCCGAGCTAGTCACACGTGATCTCAGCAACAAAATAAAGATTATTTGGTTACGATAGACAAGTGTGTTACACCTTTTTCCTCGTCCACTGCAGCAGGGCGTGGGCTGTAGTTCTAAGCCCTGCATTAATAACGACTAAACCCACATTGGTGACCCCGACGTGATGGCGAAGGTGAACGACTGGCAATCGCCGTGCAAGTAGCCAGCTAAGTAACACGGCTCATGGTCTGACGACGGCGGCGGCGCTAACAAGCAGCATTTGTGAGTGGAAGAGAGACTTCTCGGTCATCGTGAAATCGAGCGAATTCCGCAGTTCTCAGCAATTAAAGAACTGTGGTAAGCAGTCAGCGCACAAATTGCGAGTTTTTTCGAGGACGCCGCATGGGCGGCCTGCGGGGGAAGCATCACCGTCGTGCACTACACGCCAGACATACCAGCGGGGGCAGGTTGGTCATCGTCCCAGAGAGCGACGTACCGTCTAAAGCAGCGACTCTGTACTTGGGGCCCTGCCAGAACTTCGTCGTCAGCCAGGCGACCGTTGGGCGATATCAGACGTCATATTGGCGCATTCCCGCGCTCTTCAACGGAAATGACGTTGCAGCACCTAATCGCAGCTCTGTTTGATTTGAACAGGTATACAGACTATTTCATTGACGTACGCGTGCGGCGAGTTAGAGCAGAGACCATACCGGACAAACCGCATCTGTCGTTAGGCGTGAAACACTTACAATTAGTGTATATAACGTAGCGTGTCGTAGTGAATAAATATGGCACCTCCCACGGAAGAGCTTCAAAATGGGGTGTGATCGGGAATTTTGCGCATATTAATACTTACCGAGTTCCCAAAATTCCACCGTTTCTAATTAAAGCTCCAGTAATCTGATTTATTCAAGTGGAAGCCACTTTCGAAGCCGCGCGCATTACCGACCAAAAGACTAAGGCTCACCATGTAATAATGTCACTGGATGCGGAAGTGATCGCGTGTTGTAGGGACCTCATTGCGGAACCCGACGCGGATGAACCGTATACTAGGCTTAAGGAGCGTATCATCGAAAGCTTTTCGGCTTCGACAGAAAGTCAATTGCGCCAACTGATTAAAGGTCAAGTATTGACATCCGGTAAACCGTCGCAGATCCTCAGCCGTCTACGTAACCTCAACCCTGACAAGCGGTGCGATGAGGCGGTCCTTAAAACTATTTTTTTCGAGTATCTATCGCCGTGCGTCAGAGGCATCCTCGTGTCCTCTGAATGTACCGAGCTCGACAAATTAGCCAAAATGGTGGACAAAATCGCGGAAACTTCTAATGAATCAGCGCAATGTGCCGCCGCGTCGCTCAAAGAATCGAAAACATCCGACTTAGAAGCAAAAATCGATCGTCTTGCTGCGGATCTTGCAACTCTTGCGGCCGAAGTTAAAAGACCCAGCAGATCGCAAGCAAAAGGAGGAACGGATAAACAACGCAAACGTTCCAAGAGCAGACGCTCTAACGTCTGTTGGCCGCACAGAACGTTTGGCGATCAAGCGCGCGCGTGTAAAGGCACTGAAAAAGATCCATGTACGTGGCCAAAGCCTAAGACTATTACGGGGGCCAATTCGGGGAATAGAGGTGTCTGCTTACACAGAGGCGGGTGCAGCAGACAATAACATCTCTGTTCGCCTCCACATTTGCGATCGCGTGACCGGCAAAATTTTTCTCATAGATACCGGCGCGGAAATTTCACTACTTGTAATAGAACGAATAAAAAAAATGCCGACTAATCTCAAGCTG
Organism: Mycetomoellerius zeteki; assembly: GCF_001594055.1. Lineage (NCBI taxonomy): Eukaryota > Metazoa > Arthropoda > Insecta > Hymenoptera > Formicidae > Mycetomoellerius > Mycetomoellerius zeteki. The sequence continues at coordinate 7,420 of NW_017258037.1, read as the reverse complement.
TACGCAGCGAACGACACCCTAATTGATACATATGGTGAGTCGTTTCGGATTCTTCATCTCAGTATACGTCCACTCACGTGGAATTTCTATATAGCCTCGGTTCCGTATCCAATAATCGGGGCCGACTTAATTTCGTTCTATGGCCTCCTACCGGATCTCAAGGGTCGCAGACTCATCGACCCTCGGAACAATGCATTTACATCTGGTTTCATTAGAGCTGTATCAGTTCCACCAATCAGTTCAGTAAACCCCGCCATTAAATTCGCGTATATTATAGCAGAATTTCCGGAGGTCACCGGTCTTGACCAATCAACTCCAGTTAGCAATAACGACGTGTGTCACCACATCGTCACCACGGGTCCACCCGTAGCGGAGCGTCCAAGACGACTGAATCAGGACAAGCTCAAGGCAGCGAAAGCCGAATTTAAACGATTAGTAGACCTCGGTATTTGCGAGCCATCTAATAGTCCCTGGGCAAGCCCTATACACATGGTGCATAAGAAAGACGGGTCATGGAGGATCTACGGCGACTGTCGCCATCTCAATGCGATTACCGTGCCGGATAAATTTCCTATTCTGCATTTACATGATTGTTCTTCTATTCTACGCGGCCGTATTTTCTAAACTTGATCTCAGTCAAGCATATAATCAGATTCCTGTCGCGAAAGAGGATATTCCAAAAACAGCGGTGATCACATCCTTTGAGTTATTCGAGTACAAATGTATGACCTATGGTCTTAGAAATGCCAGCCAAACATTCCAGCGATACATCTTTCGTGCGCTCGGTGATCTTGAATTTGTATTTGCGTTTATCGATGACATACTTATAGCGTCCGAGTCGCCTGAGGAGCACGAAAAGCATTTACGTATTGTCTTGCAACGTCTCAAAGAATTTCATTTGCGTCTCAACACCGAGAAATGCCAATTCGGTAAACATGAATTGGAGTTCCTCGGGTTCATAATAAACAGTGAAGGCTGCAAGCCCACTCCGTCAAAAATACAGGCCATTCGTAATTTTTCCAAGCCACGGACGATCATCGAATTGCGCCGTTTTCTCGGTCTCATCAATTTTTACCGCAGACTTTTGCCTGATGCAGCCACCATTCAAGCGCCATTGAACGAGTATCTCCGCGACTCGCGCAAGAATGATAAGCGAGCGATTGCGTAAACATCGTATTTACTGAACGCCTCTTCGGCGTAATACTGAAATGTAAGGACGTCCTGGCCAACGCAACACAAGTGTCCCATCCATCTGACTCAGCCGAAACGCGCCTAGTTTGCGACGCGTCCGACTTTGCTATGGGAGCCGTTCTCGAACAACGTCTCGACGATTCGTGGAAGTCGCTCGCGTTCTTCTCACGCAAATTTAGTACGGCGCAACGAAATTACAGTGCCTACGATTGAGAACTTACTGCGATCTTCGAGGCGGTCAAATAAATACTTTAGATTTTTTGTTGAAGGACGCACATTCAAAATATTGTCAGATCACAAACCACTCGTTTATGCATTTATGCAACGTTCGGATAAGGCATCGCCGCGTCAACAAAGACAACTTTCGTTTATTTCAATGTTCACTACGCGCATTGAGGATCTTTCGGGCAGTAACAATGTAGTTGCCGACTCACTCTCTCGCGTTGAATCTATTCGGTTGCCAGTTGAAATCGAATTAAACGAGCTCGCGCAACAACAGGAACTCGATACAGAGTTGAAATCACTGCTAGAAAACCGAGACCGTCCTCTCTCCTTGAAGCGCATACAATGGAAACCGACTCACACCACTCTGTATTGTGAACTGACCGGCAAAGCAATTCGTCCGTATATTCCTGAATCCCTGCGTGAGCGCGTTTTCCACATGTTCCATGATACGGCCCATTCTGGCCCTAAGGTTACAGATCGAGTAATTCGTCAACGTTATGTTTGGCTCAACATGCATCGTGACATTGCTAAGTGGTGCAAAAACTGCACGGACTGCCAGCAGACCAAGATTTCGCGGCACGTCCATACTAATCCCGACAAAACCATTGCGCCGGATAACAGTTTTGAACACGTCCACATGGATATTATAGGTCCGCTGCCGGAATCAAACGGTTATAAATACTGTTTAACAATTATAGACAGATTTTCTCGTTGGCCAGTGGCAATTCCACTCTAAGATATCGAAGCTGTCACGGTGGCAAAAGCTTTCTATGACACGTCTATCAAACTGACACAGCCACTTCAGCACAATCGAACGAAACCTACACAGAAATTTAGTGCTTTTTTTGTTGCTAATTTGTTGTTCAATTCCCAATTTTGTTGCTCCAGCCAATTCCGAGGAAACAATGGCTGTGCTAACTTAAGACTAAAGTTAGCACAGCCACATAAAAAAAATTCTTTTTAATAAAAAATTACACACATTCTTTTTGTGCTAATTTGTTGCTAATTTGTTGCTCAGTTGCCGATTATGTTGCTCCACCCCCGACCCTTGAAAACCACCTCTAGCCACTCCGAGTTAGCACAACACCTCTAAACTGTAAATTATTGAGATATCTCGATTGATTTCGCGTCTCCGATTTTGTTGCTCGCGATTTTCGACGAATCCGATTTTGTTGCTCCACCCCCTTCAAAACCACCCCTAGCCATCCCGAGTTAGCACAACACCTCTAAACTATAAATTATTGAGATATCTCGATTGATTTCTCTCTCTCTCTCTCTCTCGCGTCTCCGATTTTGTTGCTCGCGATTTGCGACGAATCCGATTTTGTTGCTCCACCACCCTTGAAAACCACCCAAAGCCATCCCGCGCCAGCATAATACTAAATTGTAAATTATTGCGATATCTTGATTTATTACGGTTCTCTGATTTTTTGCTTCACATATGCGATTAAAATAACGAAATTGACTTTTCTTAGACGATTTTAATTTCGGAAAAATCGAATTTACTAAATTTTTGCAGTGGTAAACTAAAACTCAGTTCTAGTTTACCTAGAACTATTGAGAAAAAATGGATTATTGTTTTATATCATAGAGGAATATCGTCGATACTGACATGTCTCCTAAAGTGACACCCTCTTATTTCTCAGAAACTAACTATTGCACTTTATTAATACTAATAAAATCATGATCTGTTTAGCTAATTAAAGAAGTACAAACTCATAATTTATATATTTGTGACTTATTTCTATACCAAATCAGCTAAAAACCATTTCTATGAATCCGAGAAGAAAATTCTTATGGTGTTCTTTTGCAAATTGCGTAATTAAAATAATAGTGACTGTATTATTGGTAATATTATGTCATTTTAAGTATTTATAGTTTCATAAATTAGTTTTCTTTACGGAATAGGATATATCTTTATTTATAAAATAAGAATGTTTGTTATTATTGCCTACTATGTCAGTTTTGGATCTCATTTTGTCAGACGCTCATTTTTGCATAACTTACGAAAAACTTAATTATTGCAAAATTGCAAACAGTATTATAAAAATTGCTTATACTATCTGATAGAAGACACTTTTTACTTTGTATTTATGTTTTTGAAGTTGTATTTTTACCTTTTGTTTGAGAAATATTGTCTAAAAACAAAGTATGTCGGTATGTCGGTATCGGTGACCTTCCTCTACGAATTATACAATTTAGAAAAAGTTGACAAACTTTAAGGTCGTCATATCTTGTATCATTTTCCGCTTATTTAGATCGTATGTTCAGTGTTTTTGAAGGACAGTGTAATAAGTGTATATTTTCCTATTTTTATGTATAATTTATTTCATTATTCATCAGAAATGTACATAAGAACTTGTGGATATACATGCTTGTTTTTTTTATATTTTTGGCTGTTAGTATGAGATCAGTACTCGATCCAGTTTTTCGACCGCCTATTGATCGCAGTACAGTGACCAATGCCAATATCTGATCCTCGAGTTGACATTGGTGGCTTTTTGTAATCGACGATTCCAATTAATTTTAAATCTTTTTCTTGATTAAATGGATTTTGAATTTGTTGTGGAATGTCTTCTAATGGCATTGATTTTGGATTCTTTTTAAAATTGCATACGTCAAATATTACTATGGGTCCTGAAGAAGATTTGAGACGAAAATATGCGTTAAATTGATATGAATCTAGTGATAGAATCTTTTAGTCGAACTATAATTAGAAAATCTTATTACTTATTATTACGGTCAAAATAGGATGTTACGATTATATACGAGATTATATGTATATGTATTTATTAAATAAATTTATTTCAGATGTGATTGCGCGCCTATAACTTTAGGACTTTTGTCACAATCAATCATTAATAATTTCCTCTAAACTGATTAGAAAAATTTGTAAAGAACTTATTGCAGAAAATATTACCTCAGCCAGGAATTTAACTTCTCTACTTTCCGAGACGAATGTCTTATAGCGTATTCGATTGAATGCACTAGTGCGCACTATTAGCCATCTCGATCACTGAGAGAGGCTTCGGAAATATTCTTCGCAATAATGTATCTTTCTGATTTCGAAAAAAGACGGCGCGGCGCGAGGCGTTTTTTTTCGACCGTGAAATTTCGGCTGCTCATCTACTGTTTTACTCGCGTCTCCACCGTGAGCTTCTCATCGTGGCTGTTGAAGTCTCACGCTGTGATTGGCAACAATCGTAACAATTCAAAATGTCTCGTAATAGAGGACGTCCGTCTAAAGTGCAAAGTGAAGATATTATTCATACTGTTTTAGCATATAAAAATCGGATCATAGCGCGGGATCATAATGTAGATAAAATAGTATCTAAACATAACGTAATTTGATCTTAAATATCAAATGCATTAAATAATCATATAACGCCTGCTTCTTTATAAATTATAGTATCGATGTAATCGATATGGAATACGTGATGAACTTATTGGTCGTCCAAAAGTGAATACTACAAACAGTTTAAATATAAGTGATAACAATAATTTAAATATAAGTGACAGTATAGTCAGTGGAGAATCTGTAGAATCCATTAATGCAGAACCCATTAATTTTTCAATAACAATCTCAAAACATGAGTTTGAAGAATTAATTGTTTACATCTGAAATAAATTTATTTAATAAATACATATATAGTACATATAATCTCGTATATAATCGTAACATCCTATTTTGACCGTAATAATAAGTAATAAGATTTTCTAATTATAGTTCGACTAAAAGATTCTATCACTAGATTCATATCAATTTAACGCATATTTTCGTCTCAAATCTTCTTCAGGACCCATAGTAATATTTGACGTATGCAATTTTAAAAAGAATCCAAAATCAATGCCATTAGAAGACATTCCACAACAAATTCAAAATCCATTTAATCAAGAAAAAGATTTAAAATTAATTGGAATCGTCGATTACAAAAAATCACCAATGTCAACTCGAGGATCAGTTATTGGCATTGGTCACTGTACTGCGATCAATAGGCGGTCGAAAAACTGGATCGAGTACAATGATCTCATACTAACAGCCAAAAATATAAAAAAAACAAGCATGTATATCCACAAGTTCTTATGTACATTTCTGATGAATAATATGGGAAAGGGGTATAGGATGGATAATCGACAAACAACGTTCTTGTAATTTTAGAAAGTATTTAATGGCGATACGAAACGGCACCTTCCATGGTTCGTTGTCTAGTACAATCTGTCTCCTCGTTAACTTCCGCTCGCAGAGCTCGCGCCAAAAACGTACGCGGGTCGCGCCACCTGATGAAGTGGGAAAGGAATAATTTAGGGTAACGCTGGGACAAATCCCTAGCGCTCAAGAACGAGCCCTTTTCAATTGGAAGTCACTTGACATTCCTACAACTCGGCCGTCCTGAAAATCACCTGGCTCAGGTGACTACAAAGCAGTAGACCAGGGCTTCATATATTCGGCGCATGTGCTGGTTTTCATTGGCCCTTCTCCTGACTGTACGCGTTTGACATCATAAGAATTATTAGGTTTAACTTTTACTATTTTGTAAGGACCAAGATACTTGGCACAAAGCTTTTTACCAGGTCCTAGTTGTACTCTCTTAATTGCTACCAAGTCGCTGACTTTATATTTATTCGGCGCGCGGCGTCTTAAATTATATACTCTACGGTTTTCATTCTGCACTTTTAGGATCTGATCTTTAGCCTGATTTCGTAGTTGGTCCTGCTCGAACAGTGACTGGGATTCCTTATCCAATATATCTTTAATTACTAGATCTTCCTTTCGTTTCATTTTTACTCCAGTCAACAGCTCGAACGGGGTCATGCCGATACTTCTCTGAAAGGAAGCATTTAACGTCTGCTGTACTTTGGGCACAAATCTGTACCATTTCGTAGGGTCGTCTAACGCAAGCTTCGTCAAAACCGGTATGATTGTTCTATTAAGCCTCTCTACCTGACCATTCGCTCGCGGTAAGCCAGTAGTGATCATGAAATGCTTGATTCCCTCGTCTTTACTATAGCTTTGGAACTCCAATGAGGAAAATGCTGTACCTCTATCGGTAATGATACAAGATGGATTTCCAAATACTTGACTTTGTAATTGTAATTTAGCTATTACCTCTTTGGATGTTGTGGATTTCGTAGGATACAACCAAATAAACTTTGTAAAACTATCAATAACTGCTAAAATGTGATTATAATTCTTATTGGTTGTATCTAGGGGTACCTAGATGATCTAAATGGTACGTATGCAAAGGTGTGTCACCTTTAACTAACGGGTTGAGAAAACCCTCTTGCTTACCCGCCTTTTTACTACCCTAATATACAGGGTACACAATTCACGATTACATTCTCCGTCTTCTTCATCAACTCCGGAATATAAAATTCTTGTTTAATCGCTTGTTCAGTGCGCTTCGCTGAGGAATGACCCTCGCCATGGATCATCTGGATGACCTCATGTTGCATATCTCTTGGTATGACTAGTAATTCATGCCCATCTTGGTACTTGTACAATACATTATTTCGCATGACGTAATCATCATACGGCTTTTCCTTTAGAACCTCCATGATAGCCCGTAGCTTTGAATCCTTCCTCTGCGCATCTGTGACTCTAACTAAAACACTATCGTTGTTACTAATGGCTAAAACCGGATAACGGCTGAACGCATCTACATGCCGCATTCTAGAATTACTCCTATGTTCGACAGTTGCATCAAATTCCTCAATTAGCAGAGCCCACCTGGCAATTTTAGCTGATAACTTGACTTTATTCATCGTTTGTTTGAAGGCAATGCAATCAGTGACAATTTTAAACTTTATGCCCAATAAGTAGTGGCGAAACTTTTCTAGAGCTTTTATTACAGCTAATACTTCAAGCTCATAGCTCGTGTATCTTGACTCAGTTTCAGTTGTTTTATGGCTCATGTAATATACAGGATGTAACTTATTGTCGTCGAGATTTTTTTGCAAAAGAATAGTTCCTAAATCGTCTTTACATGCGTCGGTATGTAATTCA
>NW_017258036.1:22343-25337 GCF_001594055.1 Mycetomoellerius zeteki | reverse complement strand
GATTAATATTGTGATTTGCATCGAGAATATTGCAGGATGTACTATTCTCCTAATCCCCGAGTAGAATGGATAGTAAACGGAGTACGTAAGAAAGCTCCATATGGCCAAGACATACAGGCAAGAGAGATACGACCAAGAATGTCCAAGAGGATATTCGAACAAACCCAAACTGCAGAACGAGCCGACGATCATTAATGGTGCCAGTGCAGCCTGTAGCGTCTTCGTCATAGTTTCAAACTTATATCGATAAATAATTTGAATTAATTCTTGCTGCACGGGACACAAACGTGTGTTAGTGTTTTTTATAAAAATTTCAGAAATATATAGTTTTTGCAGATCCTTTGCACCTATAAGTTATATTAGAGAATGAAGTATGTACACATCAACTAATAAGTACCGAATGACAGAATAAATGATCAAAATTGGACTATTTACTTCTCGCGGAATTTTTCTTATTACAGTATGTATTATTACAGATCATAAACGGCTATAAAACTATCCTTGCAATATTATGCCTTTATACTAGATTTCAAGGTATATAATGGATGCTTTTTATTTACGACACTTTTAACGACGTGTCGACTTCAATTGAAGCTAATAACTTTGCGATATATATATATAAATGTCTTATGTAGTATATAAAAGTTAATGCGCACAATATAACGTTTTTAGTAAATTAAAGATACATAAAATTATTCTTGCAATAATAATAAAATTTTTTAAGAATTATATTCATAATTAAGAATACTAATTATTTATTTATTAAAAACCATCCATTTATCAGAATTTGATTTAAGTTGAGTTGCCTTCTGTCTTGTAACTCATTGTTAAAATATAGCATTCAGTGTACTGAATGAAAAATAAGATTAGTATAGATATTGACTCTTATATAGGTTTGGATTATGAAAAAGAATTAATAAGAATATAATAGTGCTGTTATGGGAGATCGAATCTGGTTGTCTCTTGATCGAAATTGATTATTGAAAAGCTAATAATTCAATTACCATATGATAGAGCATTTTGTTCTTTTGACTCCATATTACTGATATAGCATTAAATTAATACACAATAATAAAATTGTTGCATAATATCATTTGCGACAAAAGCATCGCGTCTATATTAGACACGATAATTTTTAAGAATGTAAACTAGGTGGGTAAACTTTTCTCATTCCTTTTTTGCGTTTTTATTAGTTTTGGCATTACTAATCGCGATTTAACTGTAATCGTGGAAAATATTATGCCTCAAATAATTTTTAGTTTTATAGTTAGTTAATCATTATTGTAACAAAATTTGTAAGATATAATCTCTTTCAATAGAAACAGCCTCATAGGATAAATTGATTAAAATAGACGAAAATTATATGATAGTAAATTTTAATCTTTTTGTAGATCGATGTATTTTTAAAGCATATGTTTATGAATATTGTATTTCATTGAGATCGATGCTTATCGACGCTATAGTGGCGTCACGGCAAGTTTATAAAGGGTGCGTTCCAAGTTACGCATGAAGCGCATGATGTATCGTTTTATCCTGCTTTATTATACAGGGTGAGTCATTTTAAGTGACAGATCCAAATATCTCCAAAAATACGCCAGATACAAAAAAATGATTTAGACAAAAATTATAGAGGACAACGGGGGACATCTAATTGTACTAACAGTTTTTACCTTCAGGTCGATTTTCAAGGTTATTTGAAGGTCGTGATCATTTTTTTAAATGGAATTATATGAATTTTTTTACATAATATGATTCCTCTAATTATTCTGCATATAAAAGTAGCGATATCAAAAAACCAATAGTTTACGAGACATTTTATATTTCATTGTGGCACATATTGATATAAAATATTAAATAATTCGTAAACTATTAATTTTTTGATAATCGTACCTTAATACTTTTATGAACAGAATAATAAGATGAATCAATTGGTGGAAAAAAAAGACATAGTTGCTTATTTAAAAAATTATCCATTTTGCATACATTTTTTTTTAAAGCAACTATGTGTTTTCTTTCCACTAATTGATTGACTTTCTACTAATCATGACCTTCAAATAACCTTGAAAATCGACCTGAAGGTAAAAACTGTTAGCACAGTTAGATGTCCCCCGTTGTCCTCTACAATTTTTGTCTAAACCATTTTTTTTGTATCTGGCGTATTTTTGGAGATATTTGGATCTGTCACTTAAAATGACTCACCCTGTATGGTAAACGACAAGAACAAATAATGCATCATGCGCTTCATACGTAACTCGGAACGCACCCAAAGGCATAAAGAAAAGTTCGAATGGGTCGTATGATGTAAACATCATTGCGCAAATGTTATGGCGCTACTAAAGGAGGGTAGAAATTTTCGAGAATTTTGTCACCGCTCGGGGATCGTTTTAATTTTACGTTTTCTTGTGTATTTTTCTTCGTAGGAACCGAAAATAATCATTATAATAACGCCGGAGTTAAGGAAAAATTAGTACATTGAAATAAAACTGATAAAATCCTTATTTGCTATAAAACCGCTGTTATCAGTTACGCTTCAATAATTTATTTACGAAATTATTTCCGAATTAGCTTGATTACATCAAATGCGAATAATATTGCGCTACAAAGCGTTACTTATATTATATTTTACTTATATTATAACATTTGTCTATAACATAATGATATCGTTTCCCCCATTCCAAACATCACGCATTGCTTGGAAGGGGGGAAATGGGACCGAGATGACAAACATTATAATGAAAAAGATAATGCAGCATTTATTATTTATTGTCTCCGTTGCATTAATATACATATTTAAGGCTTAGGATTCCATTCTAGAGATGAAAAAACTGTTTATCTATTTATCTATTACTGTTGATTGCCTAGGATTGCACAAAATATCAAGACTTATATAATCTTGATATTGCTTTGTCTTGCATCCAATTACTCCAAATTCAAGACAAGATCAAGACAAGATTACTAATAAATTATTAAGACAATACCAAGACAAGATGTCCA
>NW_017258036.1:1327-19475 GCF_001594055.1 Mycetomoellerius zeteki | reverse complement strand
TGTTTATTTCAGAATATCTTTTTTTATTTAATCGTCTGATTTCGAACAGCTCATTTTTTGCTCCGACGAAGTTAGTTGCGTTGTCACAATAAATATGCGTTATAGGCAACCTCGCCTTCCCGCAAAATGTCTAAGAGCTATAATAAAGGCTGCCGAGTCAAGATTGCTCACTGCATCCAAACGCGCCGCTTTCGTGGCAAAACAAACAATGAGATGTATAACTTGTTCGTTCTTCTACCGCGACTCTGACTTATCAACGTTACAATCGGCCCAGCAAAATCTCCCTCACCACGAAAAACGGACGCCTAGGAATGACTCGATTTGCCGGTAACTATCTGCAACTGTGGCATCGGACTGTTGCGAAAGCAAATTATACAATCATGCACGACCTTCCTTGCTACAATACATTCTTTCCCCTTAGTGGCCAATAATGTTCCCGAATCGCATATAATAATGCATGTAGACCTATATGTAGCAGTCTACGATGTTCTCAATCAAATAATAATAGCGTCAATTTACTCTCAGATGGCAACAAAATTGTTTTCTGTTAAATATCGCATTTGAATTTAGAATTCTACCGCCTATCTTAATCACTCCCTTTTCATCTGTGAATGCGCTAAGTGAGAACAACCTAGCTGACTCGATTTGCTTTTCTTTTTCTAGTCTTGCTCTTTCTTCCGGGAAGTGCGTCACCTGAACCGTCCTAATTAGAACTTGATGGGCGCGTCTAATTTCGTCAACTGATTAATCATCAAATTTACATTCCTTTTCTTTCAATCCTGCATTGGAATGTGAATCGAAAAATCGATGCTGAATCACGCTCGATTCTCAATAGCGTTGAGTTTTCCTTTAATAAACTTGAAATTACTTGTCACGAATTACTTGTATTCACAAATATTTGTGACTTCGTTTTTTGCTCAGTGTTGCATAGTTTGACGGGAACAATCCGTATAGATGCGTCAACGATTTGGCGGGAGCAATTCGTGGATATACGTCTAAATTCGGAGAGTTTCTGCTGAAGGTCGTCGGTCGTGACAGACGAGATTACTGGAGACACACATACTTGTCTTCGAACAGTCTCATGAATAACATATCATCACAACACGACTCAGTACAAGATTCGCGAGTTCAATTTCCATACGATTGCGCTCGAAGATATCATGATTGTTATAACAGATCAGTAGTCTCTCGCGCAATAGAATTAAATTAAAACATTAACCACCGCGCGTAAGTGGCATTCGAACATCAATCACGCGTATTTGTAACAAATTACTGTACCACTGACGGACGGTCTATCCATTGGATCTTGACCGCACAATAAAATATCTTTGCTACAGAAGACACAATATTAATTATTTAATTTCCGTCACAAGAATCTCCCATGTTCGTTTCCTTGTCATCCAGTCGACATTGTTTACCGAGGATCAACCATGGGTTACTTAATTTCATCGAGTCAGATCGCAGTGGCAAACAGTTGCATTACGCAACAAATAATAACATTGAATAATAATAATTTAAGTAGAAATAGAAATTCGTTAGAATAAAAATTACACATTCAAAATCTTCTAAAATGAATGCATATAAAATTTAATAATTAGCTATTTTTTCGTACATCGTTTTTTACATTTATATATTTTCTTTATTTATATATAACTTCCATATACAATAACATACATATGAGTATATATATATAAGGCAGGCAAATAAAAAGAAATAATATTAAATAAAATCACATTAAAGAAGTAAAATTACATTTAAAAAAAGACATACATTTTTCATTATTAACTGTAAAAGTGTTAAAAATTTCACAAAAATTTGAAGAATTCATCAAATATTTAGTGCGTAAAATTATTAAAAAAGATTTTAACGAGGGGTCAACCACTAGGTAGATCGTGCGTACATTAGATTTCTAGATTGCAAGATTTCAGAAGATTCGCCAGATTTCAATATTTCGTTTACAATCTCAAAAGATTTCACGGAATTCAAAAGATTTCATACGATTTCACAAGATTTCAAAAGATTTCAAGAGATTTCATGAGATTTCAGATTTTAAAAATTTCGTAAGTTTCTAGATATTTTATAAGATTTCGTAAGATTTTCGCATTTTTATAAGATTTTTTAAGATTTTATATGATTTTATCATATAAACATATATAATAATTCACTCTTTTTAAACTATCAAAAGATGAAATTATCTAGGTAAAGTTAAATTCGTTTTAATTTTAAAATTTAAAAGCATTTTATTGGCTATGTATTACCTAGTAATAAGATATTTCAAATAATATGCAGCAATAATACTTTTGAATACGATATTCATAACTAGAACCGTATTCCGAAATACATTGCCAATGTTAAAATTATAGTATACATGATATAAAAAGTGTAGATTTTCAGTATTTGCAGGGAACTACAGCCTAGAAAACAGCCTTAAGCGGGGAGCACATATTCCAACATAAAAGCATAATGCACAATACGCAAGGAAATAAACCAATTAGAGTCCTCATTTCTTTTGTCACGATGGAAACGAAAGACACTGATTGGTCAAATACCTTATGCCTTTTCTTATTCAAGAGTGTGTTTTCCACTTTAATCTAGAAGCGCGCGTGTTTCAAACACATCATGTTACTCAATTCGAAACAATCCTACTACGTGCTTATTGACACAAATAACGAGGATCTCATAGAAAACGATATTAGCATTGAGTGCATCAAATTTAGCGTTTAGGAAATAAGTTTCTCATGATGGTAAGTGATAACAATTAAATTAAAATGATTTTATAGATAATAATGAGCTTTAGAGTTTCGAGGTTATATCTCAGTCAATCAATCCCATCACAATTGAGAATCTTATAATATTGACACACTGGATGCAAAAATAATTTAAAAAAGCCTATTTTATATAATAATTCGAACTTTTGCCAACCAGGATATCAATTGTTTTTAAACAATCACTTAGTTGTGCAATGTTATGCTTAGGTTATGTTAGCTTAGATGTCAGTAAATTTATTTTTTAATCAGTTCACTTGAGAAGAACGTAGCAAAGCAACATTGTATTTATGTATCGGTGATAATCATTACATACCCAAATAGTAAAACGATGTCAAAATGACGAATTTTGCTACTTAAGTACCCAAGTAGTAAGTCATTATGATATCATATTTCTATCCGGGATAGATGATCAATCTGTCAACCAGAGCTTCCAGATTGAGGCCATATGTCCACTAGATCCCCGGTAAAAAATTTTTTATATAAGGACATATAAGAATATATATAAACATATATAAACATATATAATTATATATGAAATATGTACATATATTTCCATGTATCCTTTTTTCTTTAGTAAAATTACTATTTGGCACAAGAAAAAATAATAATAATGAGAAAACATAAAACATAATTAAAAGGATAATTTTTGCATTATTTCTTTTACGAAAAATCAGGTTCCAAGAAATGAGAAAAAATTACTTATATATAATTATATATAAGCAATTCTTTTGATTTCTTCAAACTTAATTTTTTGTAAAAGAAATAATGCGAAAATTATTCTGTTAATTATTTTTTATGTTTTCTCATTATTATTATTTTTCTTGTACCAAACAGTAATTTTAATAAAGAAAGAAGGATATATGGAAATATATGGACATATTTCATATATAATTATGCGTGTTTATATATGTTTATATATATTTATATATGTTCTTATATAAAAAATTCTTTACCGTCAATATTCGTATACAGTATTATATGTATGTGAGCTTCGTTCTTCAGCTTTGGAAAATTTGTTATGTATAGAACAATTAATGAGGCCTCACGTCAATTTGTCAATAATACGATTTATAAAGCATGTAAATTGCAATATAATTCAATTCCAAATTTCTTTAATATTATATAAATTTTCAGGATGAAAATAAAGAAAACAAAGCTGAGTAGTTGACGGACATTGAATAGCGAGTGGTGGGATAAAGTAGAAATTGCTTTAAAATCTACAATCCCAACATATATCAAAAACTTATTAACGATGTGTGGATATGACAATATTATTTCCTTGCGGTGCATGTCCGAAAATTATATACAGCACATGGAACTATTAGAAAATTTTGCTACAACAAAAATGGAATATTTTCGGGACAAAAATAAATCAGCTAAGGATTATTACGGACTTTATGCAAAATGTCCAGAGAAGTTCAAGATCCTGCCAGGACATAAGTATACCATGACAACATTGGGAGATTATTGTACAAAAATCGGCGAGTCAAAAAATTTGGGCAAGAGGCTAACATCTTTAAGTAATGTAGCTAGTTTTGCTACTTCTTCAGATTCTTCAAATCACATAACCAAACGAAATTTATCGATTTAAACGACGAAGAAAAAAATTTAACGAAGCTAATTAAATCGACTATTCTTAAATTCATTGAAGCGGAAGATCTTCTCTTACAAGATATAAGCGAAAAACTTTCGAAAATTAAGATAAATGTAAAAATCGATCCTCAAAGTCAATTATAAGGTAGGGCGGGGATAGTTGAGCCACTTTTTCTTTAAATTATTATAAATCTTCACACAATTATGACTAATGGTAAATGCTTTAAAACGTTGCATGTTTATCTACCTCAACAATTAAGTACTTATAAACCCTTAATATATCTCGTAAATTAGAAAGAAATTACGTTAATTGCAAGGATGCAAAGTGGATCAATATGCCCCACCAATGGGGTATATTGGGCAACTCTGAAGGGCAAGTTGAGCCATGAAGGTAATTAAGGTGTGTATTAAGGTTATATTGTATAATTAAAAAAATTGCAGAATTGAGTTTAGCTTCCTCACCTCTGATGTTAATAAAATTAGGTTTATTCAATGCGTTTTTGCACGAAATGAATGAATCCGGCAAAAAAGAGTGTCCCGCGAACCAAGATATTAATTGTTAAAGTTGACAGATATTCAGATTATGAAACCTGTCATATCGATGATTATACAAATGGTTATATATAAAAGGTTATACAAATTCTGTTTTATAAACAAATTCTCTACTTTAGAAACAAATTCTCTACTTTAGAAACAAATTCTCTACTTTAGAAACAAATTCTCTACTTTAAAAATACAAATTCTCTGTTTTAAAAATACAAATTCTCTGCTTTAAAAATACACATTTTCTGCTTTAAAAACAAATTATTTTATATATAATTTTTTTTCTGCAGTAGAGAATTTGTGTAATGGAAGCAGAAAATACTTATTTTAGCTTCACTTACACGTTCTCGTGTCTCTTTCTGCCATTCATTGATGTAACAGATTTCCTAACCTATCGTCAACTTTAACGATTAATGTCTCGGTCCGTGGGTCAGAATGACAGTTTTTTTACCAGATTCATTTATTTCGTGCAAAAATGCGTCGAATGAGCTTAATTTTATCAACATCAGAGGTAAGGAGACTAAACTTAACAATTACCGAAAGGATTTCAATGTATAAGCGGGGTTAGTTGGGTCACTTGACCCAACTAGTCCCATACCGATGTCGGCTCAAATATGATTTTATAACAACAAAACTGTAAATCAAATAACAACTTTCATGTTGAAATTACAAAGTATACTAATAACTTGTAATAAAAGAGTATATTTGGTTTCTTTTAAATGTTTCAATTATTACGTAGACCAAAAAGAATACTTACGTAATGACTTTACTTTCACTAGACAAAACTAAAAAAGCTGTTATATCTTTTGACTGACGGTCGAGCGAAGACGGGCGTACTCAGCGCAGTAATCTGCATCTCCGTGCTTGTCTGATGCAA
Source organism: Mycetomoellerius zeteki (assembly GCF_001594055.1). Lineage (NCBI taxonomy): Eukaryota > Metazoa > Arthropoda > Insecta > Hymenoptera > Formicidae > Mycetomoellerius > Mycetomoellerius zeteki. Next base: position 13,694 of record NW_017258036.1, on the reverse strand, counting down.
GAGTGACGTGTTTGTACACGCCTCGGTTACCGATATATTTAACGTTGACCAATGTGCCCCTATGCTCATATAGCCCCGCTCTACCCTACTCTGCGATAGTAGATTGTTTTTTCTGTTCGATGAAATTGAAGGTGTTTAAACTAAAGAACCGTTGGATTACTTCCAATTACGGACGACACTTGAAAAAACAACATACCAGGAATAAACGGATGCATAGAAGCGAAGTTAGTATTATTGATAAAATGGAAAAGCCTCAATCTACTCCAAAAATTCAAGAAGATATGCAACAAGTAATCGTCGAAGTGGATCCAGAGCTAATCAACCCGTCGAAATCTCCATCATTATCGGTAAATGAATGTCGATTAATAATCAGGGCGCGGAAGTTCGTTAATAACAAAATAAAACTTCTATTTTACTATTATACATTCTAAGCTGTATAAGAGACTATATATTATTATGTACACTCTCTCTCTCTCTCTCTCTCTCTCTCTCTCTCTCTCTCTCTATTCTATTCTATATTATAGGCTTCTATTACACTTCTCAGTGGGAGTGAAGATCAATCGTCAGACCAGGAAGAAATACGTACAATTAAGGATCGAGTAATGAATGATAAAACTTCAGCTAATACAAATTTTTAAATCCTGAAGAGTTCAGTGGGACAGAATTTCTTCGGGGAAACAAAAGCAAGCCTCACTCAAATAAAACCTGTACAGACAACTCCAAATGGAAACAGCTAAAGTATTCACGGGTTGAGAGAAAAAAAAGATATATAAAACGGAGCTACAGACAACTCCAAATGGAAACAGCTAAAGTATTCACGGGTTGAGAGAAAAAAAAGATACATAAGACGCGGAGTATTGAAGGACAAACTTTGATTACAGCGTATTTTCCTTTACTCAATGATATTGAAACGCTTATAATGAAGAATAATGAAATTCGAGAAACGCTGTCAGCGTATATCGAAGAAGTGCAATCCAAAACGATAGCTACGAAATCCACGACAAATTGCGGTCATTTTTTGAAATCTTTAATGGAAGCAGCTGATGCAAATTATAATAAACATGACAAGGGAAATCGTTACAACAAGACCTTAAAATTGTTTGCATCGTACATATTCGTTTTAGGCGAAAGAAATACGTATGAAACTCTACGAAAAAATCTACCTAACTGTACCGTCAATCACAACGATTGAGCGATGTATGGGTACTATTAACGAACCAATACGCGAAGGAGAATTTTGTTTTGCCGAGTTAAAAACTTATTTGCAAGAAAGATCTCTTCCGATGGCAGTCTGGATAAGCGAAGACGGAACAAGAATCACTGGTCGGATTCAATATAATTCACGTTTCAATCAAGTGGTTGGTTTTGTATTACCGTTTGATAACAACGGTTTACCGATTGTTGGAACTTTTGCTGCTACTTCTTCGGGGAAAATTAGAGAATACTTTCAGAATGGTAGAATCGCAAATTACGTTTATGTTATAATGGCGCAACCTCTTCAAGAAGGTGTTCCTGCATTCTGTCTTTCATTTTTCGGATCAGATAACCGTTTTACTGCTATCGACGTAATTCGTCGCTGGAAATGGAAGCAACGTTTCACGGAATCACATTAGTAGGATTTTCGTCAGATGGTGACACGCGGTTGCTACGAGCCATGAAACATAAAGCTATTTCTTCCTTTCCAGATATACCAACGGATTGGCAAAACTGGTTCGTGGAATCATTAAACCAATCGGAAATATATGTCCAGGACACAAAGCATATTGGAACCAAGCTTCGCACAGTATTTCTCAAACCTTCAGTGCTTTTACCACTCGGAAATTACGTAGCATCAACAACTCATCTTCGAATTCTTATTGATAATGTATCGAAGCAAGAACATGGTTTAACGATGTCTGATTTGTCTTGTAAAGATAAAATGAATTTCCGGGCCGTAGAAAAAATGTGCGAAAGTCGAGTTATCGATAATCTTCGTAATATTGCGTCTACCGAAGGAACTGTAATATATCTCCAAATGGTTAAACGCGTTTTGGATTCTTATTTGGATAAAGATATTGCGCCAATTGAAAGAATTCAACTGATTTGGACAAGTATCTTTTTTTCCGTATTTAGCGACAATGGCTTGTGAATAGTTATGTACTACAAAAAAATTTTATTACTAGTAATACATATGACTGCATAGAACTTAATGCTCATGCTATTGTAGCAGCCGTTAATCTTTTCAGAAATCAGCATACTCCAGAATTATTTCTTCCTTGGCTTTTTAGTAGTCAACCGTGTGAAAAATTTTTCCGAGCCGCAAGATCCTTGACCTCAACGTATTCTATTATTATAAATTTCAGTATGCAAGATTTTATTTACCGTGTTCAAAGAATACAGTTTCAATCTGAAGTCGTACATATGATTGGAGACGAATATAGTTTTCCGCGAGCAGAAAAAAAAATGGAACGTGGAAAACAAATAATTGATATTCTTCGGAAACGTGAATTACCGACTGAGAAGGAAATTTTTAATACTATTTTGCATACAAAAATACAAGCAATACAAATTGCTGCTTCTCTAGGTATGGAACTTCGAGTCGACAATAATATTCCTTCAGCGCTTAAAACCAAACCTATGAATACCGCTACGAATGACGTTGATGAAAATGATATAGGAGATATTGACGATAAATCAGAATGCGCTGAAAATCGCGAAGACGTTTCAATCGTTGAATTTTTACAAGAAGATTTATCTCTTTCGAATTGTTAAAACTGAATTACCAGAGAATGGACCATTTATATATGATATTAATGAAAATGATCGAACAGTTATTATATGGAAAAGTACGTTATGTTGGCTTCTCTCTAATGGCTATAATAAGTTAAGTAGCGATCGATTATGGCGAGTTCAGGATACGTTAACTATAGCAAGTAAGAACGAATATGCTACCAACACTAGTCATACAATTGATTTTAATGATGTTGTGCAATCTGAAAGCATTAACATTGGCCAATGGTGCGCTTTTACCGAGGCTATTACTAAGAAAGGGTATATTATTTTTATCGGTAGGGTGCTATCGTTTTCATATAAAATAGGAAAAGGTCGGAAATTAGAATATTTCGCTGAAAGTGCGCCAGTAAAGACGCCGAAAAAAAATGCAAAAGGAATTATACGTTTATGCTCTCCATGGTATAAAGTAGAACAATATAATCTCGTTGCTTCCATCGGAAAACCTGTATATCGTGATATAGAGAGATATTTGTGTTCATTGCCACAACCATTGTTTGAGAACAATATTCCAATATACAGTCGAATATTAATTAATAAGATAAAAAAGTTTATTGATATTTGAGTATTTTGTACTCATTACAAATTATGTACTCATAAATAAATTATATCTATAAACATAATTAAATTTTATTCTATCGCAATCGTTTCCCATATACTAGAATTTCAATTTCTTCAACTCAAAATTATATACGTTTCATCGCTTTTCAAATTTTTTTGGATTCCGTAGAACTTCTTTTGCAATGCATAAATAATTTCTACGAATTTTTGAGATTTCATGATCTCAGGGATTTTTCAGGATTTCTGGAGATTTCCTAGGATTTTTCGAGATTTCTTAAGATTTCAAGGATTTCCTGAGATTTCTCAAGATTTTTGAAATCTCTAAGATTTCCCAAGATTTCTCGAGATTTCTAACACCATGTACACCAGATTTCAAAAGTGGTTAACCCCTCGATTTTAACACTTCCTTTATTATTTCCAATATTATCGCTTTAATTTTTGTTAAAATATTACGAGATATTGAAAGCAAAAGTTTAATTGAATGAAATACAGCGGCAAGAAAGACAACGCGTATAAACAAGTCTTTTGTTTTTTGTTTCAGAAAACTCTCAGCCACTAATCAGGGCGAAGAGATGGTCCTTCGGGGTCCACTTGACGTACCCAACGTGTGATTCTAAGAGTCCGGACTAATCATACATGTGGCCAACGGTATCGACAAGAAGTCATCCACTGCTTTCCATTTGATGACACAAAGTCGACACAAGCGTCGTTCTATTTTTCTTGAGATTCAGAGAGTGGCAAAGATAGAAGGACACTTGTGCCGAGTTGTGTCGACTGTGTTTCCTAAAAGGAAAGCAGTCATCGATGTCTATGTAGAGATTGGGAGCCATCGCAAAAATGCTGCAGGATTGATCCCCCGAAAACTTTGAAGTTCTCGCGATGATCCTTTGCAATTAATTGAAAAGCTGCGCCTAAATAGGCGAAAAGAGATGCGTCTATTCGCAACATTCGAAGTCGTGTGCGTGCATCTTGCTGTGCACATTGTACAGAACGTGGCTGCTCGAATTTCGAGATCTTTCCCTCATATATCCGCATTAATTTGAAGAAATAACGTATGGACGACGTTACGCTATACACTAAAAATGCGTAAAGAATATAAATTCAGAACTATATATTTTTTCCCGCACGTTTACTGCTAAGCGTATCCGATTAAATGCCATTTCACGTTGATAGCGAATCCATCGTTGAATACGCTGCATTTGCTAGAATTGATTTTAAGAAATAATGTTCGAAAATTATTGCCCTTAGAGCAAATTACGCTACCCAAATAAGGCCCAATGTCTCATAAAAGCATTTTAAATATAAACGGACTATACATTGGTTCGACGCCATATTATTCGCTTATTATGTCTTATATACGTATATTTACGTTACTCTGTATTATAATGTAAGGAAATAATATATTCTATACTTTGTCCAAGATTGTAGATAAGTTAAAAATAAATCAACGTTTTCGTAATAGCATTGTCAAAATTTTTGTTTTAAACCTTGTTTTCAATAGATCAATTTTTAAGAAATGTGCTAATCATCCTTAAACAATCATTCATAAATCATTAAAGAATTTGAAAAAAGAAAAATTTCCCTGTCAAATTATTATTCTGATTTATTCTGATTTTGTTTTAATATCGAAGTTTCCTATTCAATAATTATTTCGTTATTCCCATGTAACAATCATACAAATTTTACGTCACATAGAAAGTAAAGTAAAGTTTAAGATTTAAAGTCTTACATTTCTTACTATTACATTTCTTACTATTATTTTTTAAAGTCTTATATTTCTTTGAAGTATCCCTTATTTGTGGAATACTTCGCATATTATAAAAAAAGTGTTATTAAAGAAGTATTGTTAAATATAAATATATAATAAATAAATTTAAACATAGATAAATATATAATATTATTATTTATTATTTAAATATAAATATGTAATTATTACAATCTATAGGCTTCTAAACTAATTTTATATTGTTTATATTTATAGAACGTTATATTCGCTGTTTATTCTGTATATCATTCGTTGCTCACCTATATGTAGAGCTCATCGCACATATGTATACAATCTATGGAGTTTATTGTATATACAGTGTAAACGTTACTTCGTTCAACTTCAATAGTAATGCCACCAATATCTTACTGACACTTTCGATTACGACGATGTCTTATTAATGCAATTTGTGTATCTGGGAGTTGTTATTCATATTATTCTAGATTCTTTTACGAAATTAAAGAATTTGTGGAGGGAGAAATTTTTCTATGAGAGAATTGTAGATTCCCTCTAGTTCTATTAGAGTCACACAGTCAAATGAATCGGCTACACGCTCAGCAGTAATGCACAAACTTTTTTCAGGGTAAATCATGTTTTATATTTATATACATACTGAAAAAAGAAAACGAAGTAAAGAAAAAATGAGTAGAGATACATTGTAGATAGATAAGATAAGAATAACGAGGAAATATCAATGCATGTTGAAACTGGTACGTTAGGGATTAGATTTACAAAATATAGCCAACATAAAAAATGAATAGATCTGAATAGAAGTTAAAAAAGTATGAGCCAAGCACACTTCTTAGCTCATAAAGTTGAAGGTAATATAGATTCTTCTTCTAATATGTCTGTTAATTAGCAATTATGATACTTTATTACTACAAAGACACTTAATTTAATTGAACTTTTTAATTATTTGGTAATACACATAGGCGTACGCAGATTTTCAATTAGGAAGGGGACAAAACTCTATATATTCACACAAGATTTATTAAAACATACCTATTAAAGCCAGTCTTCGAGGTTTTTCAGCGAACTTTCTTACTACTTCTACCACCAGCTTCTTTTTCTTCGCCAGCACCATTTTTTTGTGTACACTTAACATACAAAGTCCATTGAGGCGATTTTCCGACATTGTTGACCATAACCAGGTTTTTATCCTTCGCAATGTACGAAACGATCTTTCAATCGTTGTGCATGATTGAGCTAAAAAAATAAACATGTTTTGTTGCTGAGAAGAAAGTTTAAGTTTTTTTTAATACACTGAGAAGATAGATATAGTATGATAACAAAAACAGAGAATTATTCACAAATAGCCGATTATGATAGGATTATTTTGTTAAAATTACAAAATACAACATTTTTTTGTTAGATGAACAAAATTTTTTTATTTAACGGTACAAATTTATTTGGTTATTTACGTTTTATAAATAACAATGTATTTAGTTGTAATTATATATATACAAAATGAATATTATTTTATTAATTTCAACAAAATAATCTACTATAGTAGAGAGCGAGGAACGTTTCGCGGAGCTGTTAGAGATGGCGTGTCTTCTCGTAAGAGAAATTCAACGTCTACTTGACTATAAAGTCAGGGCAATTAAAAACTACTCTCGTGGACTTCTCGGCTCTCGCCGCACCATGACCAATCATTTTAAAGGAGTGATTAGTAATCTCAATTGGTCTAAATCTGTATATATCTTTGCTAAGGAAATTAAAAAATGTCAACCATAATTTCAGTCTTCAGAAAGTAAAAGATATATATTATTCTTATGTAACCGTTTTGTTCCGGTAACAAAATGTACTATTTCTCATTACAAAAGATCTATAAACATCATACAAAACAGTTTTGTGTCATTAAATTATTAGTTCATTTAATAAATTCAACAAATTAATATTGTCGTTGTAACCAACGATTTGATTGATCATATACCAGTAAATAGTTTTTGTATTAGTAACAAAATTTTGGTTATTAATACAAAACATTTCTCTCAGTGTAGCCTTATTAATTTCAATTCTTTGAATTTTTCTTTTTGAATTTTTTTATTCCTCCAGAGAATGTACCATAGTTCGACTTCATTGTCAAAATTACTCAAATTTTAATAATCAGATAAACTATGTGCTTTCTTTTTAAAATCTTCTAATGTCATATCCAATATAAAGTTGAAACATTTTCTAAGAAAGAATAATGTACTCTTGAAAAATGTCTTACATATATAACTTTTTTAAATATTAGAATTGAATACTACTTAAAATGTTTTCATGAATAAATTTCAATAATGTTAGCATTATCTTTATAATTGTTAATTATTTCATGGCATTTAAAAACTGATAAGATTAAATTATATAGATACCTATGTATATGTATAATTTATGCATGTGTTTAAATGTTTCAATTAATATTTTGTTTGCAAATAATGGTAAACATTTCAATGAAGTTTTCGAAGGAAAAGATTTACCTATTTGATCGTAAAATATTTTTATATATATTGTAGACAAATGAGACAGGAACGTCGCGAGAGCTAAAATATTATATAATACGTATGTGCATATTGATTGAGATTATTATGTTAAAAATTAGATGTATCATAAAATTGTCAAGAATTAGTTAAAGACGAATGGATTTGTGAGAAAGGTATAAGGTAAGAAAAGATGAATTAAGCCTCTTTCTTGCCCATAAAGTTATAGATAATAAAATTTCTCGTTCTAATATGTTTGTTTATTAGAAACTTATACTTACATTATACAACAATTCTTAATTTTTTTGAACTTATTATTTGTTAATTATTTAGTGTATATAACTAATAAATATGTGATTTTAATTATTTAATGTACTGTTTCTCTATTTCAATATATTATTTTTGTCTATCTTAACATCATAACTTTACAATTATGTATTTTAATTGTTACTTTCGTTAAAGAGAACACACTGAAAAATGAGTGGTTATAGCTACCAAATGTCGAATGAAATAATTTAAACCAAATATTCAAGTAGTATATCTGAACATAATTTAGTTTTATATACAAATGTTTAGTATTACCATTTAGTGATAGTAACACTAAATATTCATAAAAATAAAATTACGTTTAATTATTATATATTACCAGAACATTTAGTTGAAATTATTTCACTCAACATATGATAGTTCTAATCAGACTCATTTTTCAGTACACATAAAACACTGGATACATTTCATAATACAATAATTTTAATTCTTTATTTACTGTTAACTTATCTTACAACATTATTTACTGTTAACGTATATTAATTTTCAAGTAAATCTGAAGTATCATCTAAAATAATAGATCAATAAACAAAATATATTTAAAATTACGTACAGAGAATCCGTAAAAATATTAAATGTTATATAGCTTATGTATAGTTAAATAAAACAAATTTGTAGAACAGAGATACAACGAATAGCGTATTCGGCACATAACCGAATACGCTATTATATATCGGCAGTCATGTGCCGGATAACCAATTATTCGGCGAATATTAGGTACGATTTTAACGAAAACAATATGACGAACGTTTAATACTCCTGATCGCACCCCCGCATCATACATCGTGTGCTTATGTCACAGTATCTCAGGGTTGGCAAAATATAATGTTTTTATTTATGAATAAATCATTGTGTTTTTTAAAACATGTTTGTAATTCATGTTTCATACATAATTTAAACAGTTATCTATTAAAAAAGTATTTAAAATATATTAAAAACATCGATAAAGCATGTTCGAAACAGTTGAAATCATGTTTAAAACATGATTTTTATCAACTCTGCAGATTTGTCCGTTTAGAATTATGGTATAGTTTAGATCTCGCGATTTAAAATTATTTGTTTTTATCAAAGCTATCTTATCTTCTATTTTTCTGTAAAGATGGTACAATGGTTTCTAAAAATAGGAAGATATCGTCTGTATTTTATAATTTTATCCTTTAATACTAGAAATTAAATGCCTGTAACGGTTGAAGCTGAATCTTTAATGCTTTAAATAATTCAATGTAAATTATGTACTTATATATACCAAAAAATGTACATGCATATATACCATATTATTAGTTATTCAAACTGCGCGCTGAATTAGTTTTCCGGACTTATAAATGCAATTAAACTACTGTAATAATATTACGAATTAAATTAAATTGACAAACAATTTTTAATAATATGATGCTCAATCAGACATTATATTAGAAAGATGTTAATGTACTGAAAAACTGTAAATAAATTTATTGCGAAAAATATTATCTTGGTCGGGAGTCGAACACGGATCTCTTGTATTCCGTATGAGCATACTAAGCCTTTAGACTATCGAGGCCTTAATAATATTCTTCGCAATAATCGGTATAAGTAACATAAGGAAACAACATCTTTCTGTTAGGCATATGTCATCTTTCCGCTAAATTTACTCGTGTTTTATGGTGATCGAATAAATTTTTCTCATTAAATACATCTGCAGATTTTCATGTTGATCAAATAATGGTTTCATGTTGACTATAAGTGCATTCAGTTTTATACATAATACGTTAATTAACATTGTTATTCATTGAATGTAAACAAGGATAAATGAAACATCATGCGCATCATGCGTGAAACAGAATGCACCTATCATCTATTGTGCTATCAGATACTTACAAAACAAAATAACATATAGAAATTCGAATTAATCTATTGCAATAACTTTCAAAACTTTTATGTACTACTCTCTAAATTGCATTGACAAATCAGAAGAGAAGATGTTTTCTCGTCAGGCACATATCACTTCAAATACGTTTCGAGTTAGACATAAAGCACATGATGTATGACTCATCTTTTGTTGTTCACCAATAATAAAAAGAAGGATAAAATTTCCCTCCGTCCTACTTTACTACAGGATACAACTGCCCGCAACATAAAAGTCATAAAACAATATCGTATGCATACTGTATGTTCGCCTGACCAGCTGGCAACAATCGAACTGCTAGAGTGAGCTGAAGTCAACATTAATTAGAATTTTGTTAAGGACGTCTAACGTCTGTCAAATCAAACTGAAAAATATTTAAAAAAAGTTTTATAATATTTGATACAATATAAAATATAATATTACATAATCTTTGTAATATAGTAGATTACCAAAAAAATTTTAGTTGTAAAACCTCGAAATTACAATAGCAACTTGAAATTCTGTTTGGTTTAGTCAAAATGCATTTAACTATATAGGTTAATATCAAAATATAATAAAATCATTTCTCTCATGCATTGGAGAAAATAGAAGATCTATTACACAATGTGACAAAAATCACTTATTTTTCTCATCGATGTGTGATGATAGTAGTAGGTAGTACACTTCCGGAAGATTTTTTCGCGCTGATCACGATGCTGTTTGTCAGAATTAACCTAGCACATCAGGATTTTGAGTAAATTGGAAAGGAGTAAAAAATGGTGTTTTTTGCCACATTTAACATTTTTTTGCGGTTAAATTAAAACTGGTTTCTAAATAAACTAAACGGCACATTTGAAAGGATAATTCAAGAGATTTTAAACGAACTTCGTTTCATGGTCGTACGACTTTTTTCATCAAGTTATAGCTGTTCGAATTTTAGATTTTATCTAACATTCCATATGTTTACAATTTTATCCACACACAGACATTATAAGAGATGCGCACGAGACGAAGATGAGAAGAGATTTCTGCAATTTCGATTACAATCTCGAAAAATCTTGAAACATTCATCTCGATCTCAATTTTCGAAAATTACGAATATCTAATTTCGACGAGATTTGCGAAAAATAATTTAAAATGTGCAAAAATAGTTTTATTTGCGAGTATAGATCGTATGTAATTTATTACAATTTTCAAAAAGTAATGTATATTACATAACTGGATATTTCTACCGTAACACTACTCCTAAAATAATATGAATAACAAGTTTTCAATAAGAAATTTTATATCAATCATTCTTAGTAGTCGCCACGATCATCATATTTAATCGTGACGTGCTAAGCGACAAATGACACGTTATTTTTTGTTACGTGTTATTTGTTATGTGCAATAAATAAAGAGAATGTGGATAAAACGAAATAGCATTAAACCAAGATAGCATTAAACTCTCTCTCTCTCTTGCAAAAATTGGTGAAATCTATTCAGACAGTTAATAAATAATAGTAAATAGTGATAAAAGACACATGAGGTGCATTTACTCAATTCGCGTGCGTAGCCTATTTTCACTTCACGTATCACTTCACGATTATTTATTAACTGCAGGACAGATAAGGATAGCATTTATATCATAGACATTTTTACAAGTGTTTGGAAGCGATCTAATCATTTTATTTTATTCTAATTGTCTTAAAAAATGTCTCATAATAAAACTTAACGTCAATTCTCGCTTATGACGTCACTATTCAGTAGAACGTCATAACTTCGCGGTAACTACAAAGGAATCTTAAAATTCTAGCAAAGATAATGTAGTACGTAAAAATTCTGTTATCACCATCTGTAAATTTTATTTTCTTCCAACATAAACATTCGCACGTGGGCATTGGCAAACGAGAGAAGAGACTGAGTGCCGACAGAGGCTACGTTCCGATATCCATTGCCAGTATTATCATCACAAATCTATAGTGCACGTAACGTACATTACCTATAGATTTTCAGTACTGGCAAAGAATATTATTGGAACACAGTCAGAGATGCCGAATTGCGATTTTTAGTACTATGGACCATTCCGCACATCTATCCCGCAGATTTCTATGTAAGTATAATATAGAAGTCTATATAATTGATCCCATACTACATTCGTTTGTACATCGCGCCCATACATGCGCAGAACTACTATACCACCTTGATCAAAAATTTCCCGGAATTACCACCAGGTGATGCTCTGAGTCAGCTGATTTGAGTTCTGTTTTTTTGGTTAGGTTGCCACATCTATCATTGACATTTCCACCAAATTTTATCGCCATAGCTTGACATTTGTAAAAGTTACGCCGTCTTGAGTACATCTACCTCTGCACGGTTTTCGATTTTTCCATTACCTCTTTTCGGCTTAAAACGCGTTCCCCGTAGTGGTTTTTTGACTCGATCGAACAGAAAAAAATCGCAGGGAGCCATATCGGGTGAATTCGATGGCTATTGGATTCGATGGTATTCGTTTCGTTCTTGGTCAAAAATTCACGGATGTTGCAAATTTAAATCCATTTTTTAAACTGTAAAAAATCGAAAACCGTGCAGAGATAGATGTACTCAAGACGGCGTAACTTTTACAAATGTCAAGCTATGGCG
>NW_017258036.1:0-270 GCF_001594055.1 Mycetomoellerius zeteki | reverse complement strand
AACAAAGGAACATCTGCCTATTTCTTTCTCTTTTTATATTCCTGTTCGAACTTGTTTAGGTTCTTAAGACGCAGAGAAAATCGCGGACCATGAATAGCTGATTAGGCTGAGATTGTGTGTGCTGTAGGTACAATTAATCTATTTGTAATCGTAGTTAAAACTTCAAACGCATTTTTCTCAAAACTGCATTTTTCAACCGCGTTGATATAATATCTCGGGAACTTATCGTCCGATCGACATGAAAGTAGTAATACTAGGCCGGTTCTAACC
>NW_017258035.1:11672-13320 GCF_001594055.1 Mycetomoellerius zeteki | reverse complement strand
ATTTCTGCCTTGTAATAATAGGGTAAAAGCATTAAATGCGGATCAGGTATTAGTTTCGGATCACGTATTATATTTAAATAATTTTAGTATTTCCTATCAAATAAGGTATATCACAAGATTCTTTTGTTCTATCTTATACAAGTGTAGTTTTTTTTATTTATTAGCAATATAGCATTGTACATTTTATTGACGTCGGTAACTAATAAAAGGTGAGACATAAACCAATAATAACATATGTATCTTTAAACATTTATTCAAAGTGTAATACCATAAGAATTGCCTTATGGCTTTTACAGGAGATAGTAAATAGCATTAAATTTTATGTAAAATGTCAATATTATATCCAGTTGGAATTAAATCCAAAATGGATAAATCATTTGGTTAAACGTCATTACTTCATTTAATTATAATTAAAATATATAAAACGATACCGAAATGAAATAAAATCATCCATAATGTAATCTTTATGATAAGTCATAACTATTAAATATTTTATTAATTATTTGATATCGTTCTGGATAAAAATATAAATTTTTTTTCTCAAGTGTGATCCACAAATAGTGGCCTTACTCTAAGTATCTATAAATAACAATTCCGCGAAAAGAAAGACAATCTAATCTAGATTATCTGTGTGACCATTCTGTTGTTCAATACTTGATGGTTAAACGGCATATATATACGTTATCCTCCAGTGTACATATCTTACAGTGTAATTCTCACAATGTTCCTAAAAGAACTGCAAAAACTATGGTATTTCTGAAATTCCTATAAAAAATATTAAAACTTGTTTGTGTTTCGTGCAGCAAGAACTTATTCAGTTAAAATACTAGTCGACAACTTGGAAACTATGGCAGAGACGCTAGAAAGAGCCTTGGCACCATTATTGATCATTGGCTCGTTCTGCAATTTAGGCATGTTCGAATATCCTCTTGGACAACCTAGGCCTTATTTCTCTTGCTTATATGCCTTGGCCAAATGGAGCTTTCTTACATACAATTACTACTTACCATGGTACATTTATGATTTTCGGTATGGAGTCATATCCTACACGGATTTCTACAATTTCATCACCACTATATTAATTTTCATTGGCTCATATCGTTTTAAGGTAAAATTTTAATATGTACTCCCGGTCTATGTATGTACACTAATGCTTGATCTTTTAACAATCCTTGCAATGAAATAAGATTCCTTAACATTAAAACAATTAAAAGGTTAAAAAGGAGTCTTAGGAATCGGCGTTGTAATAGGTGCGCAAAGAATAAATTAACGGATACAAATTATACGAAGATATTGTTAGATATATCAATCTTGGCTCACCTATTACAGCGCCGATTCCTATAATGGCCTTTTTAAACTTTAATTATTTTGGTTTTTTAATACTTCTTATGCATTTGTTTAATTGTAATATTTTTAATCGAGAGTAAAGGAGCCTTGAATTCATAATTATAGGCACATGCAAATACAAATTTACAAAAAATTTTTTAACCCATCAATTTTAATGCTTATGTTATTATGTAACTTTTTAGCTGACATTTCCTGTACACATTGGAATAACAATATTTACTCAAATATAAAATTATAATAATTTCTTTCTACGTCGCATAATCGATCAATATGATTTTTTTAAAGGAACTGAAAATGTGCT
>NW_017258035.1:0-11356 GCF_001594055.1 Mycetomoellerius zeteki | reverse complement strand
AAAGGTGAGACATAAACCAATAATAACATATGTATCTTTAAACATTTATTCAAAGTGTAATACCATAAGAATTGCCTTATGGCTTTTACAGGAGATAGTAAATAGCATTAAATTTTATGTAAAATGTCAATATTATATCCAGTTGGAATTAAATCCAAAATGGATAAATCATTTGGTTAAACGTCATTACTTCATTTAATTATAATTAAAATATATAAAACGATACCGAAATGAAATAAAATCATCCATAATGTAATCTTTATGATAAGTCATAACTATTAAATATTTTATTAATTATTTGATATCGTTCTGGATAAAAATATAAATTTTTTTTCTCAAGTGTGATCCACAAATAGTGGCCTTACTCTAAGTATCTATAAATAACAATTCCGCGAAAAGAAAGACAATCTAATCTAGATTATCTGTGTGACCATTCTGTTGTTCAATACTTGATGGTTAAACGGCATATATATACGTTATCCTCCAGTGTACATATCTTACAGTGTAATTCTCACAATGTTCCTAAAAGAACTGCAAAAACTATGGTATTTCTGAAATTCCTATAAAAAATATTAAAACTTGTTTGTGTTTCGTGCAGCAAGAACTTATTCAGTTAAAATACTAGTCGACAACTTGGAAACTATGGCAGAGACGCTAGAAAGAGCCTTGGCACCATTATTGATCATTGGCTCGTTCTGCAATTTAGGCATGTTCGAATATCCTCTTGGACAACCTAGGCCTTATTTCTCTTGCTTATATGCCTTGGCCAAATGGAGCTTTCTTACATACAATTACTACTTACCATGGTACATTTATGATTTTCGGTATGGAGTCATATCCTACACGGATTTCTACAATTTCATCACCACTATATTAATTTTCATTGGCTCATATCGTTTTAAGGTAAAATTTTAATATGTACTCCCGGTCTATGTATGTACACTAATGCTTGATCTTTTAACAATCCTTGCAATGAAATAAGATTCCTTAACATTAAAACAATTAAAAGGTTAAAAAGGAGTCTTAGGAATCGGCGTTGTAATAGGTGCGCAAAGAATAAATTAACGGATACAAATTATACGAAGATATTGTTAGATATATCAATCTTGGCTCACCTATTACAGCGCCGATTCCTATAATGGCCTTTTTAAACTTTAATTATTTTGGTTTTTTAATACTTCTTATGCATTTGTTTAATTGTAATATTTTTAATCGAGAGTAAAGGAGCCTTGAATTCATAATTATAGGCACATGCAAATACAAATTTACAAAAAATTTTTTAACCCATCAATTTTAATGCTTATGTTATTATGTAACTTTTTAGCTGACATTTCCTGTACACATTGGAATAACAATATTTACTCAAATATAAAATTATAATAATTTCTTTCTACGTCGCATAATCGATCAATATGATTTTTTTAAAGGAACTGAAAATGTGCTTACATGAACTTGCTATAATAGACGAAACATTAGAAGCTCTCGGAACGCCAAAGGAATACCAAAGGCTAAATAACTGGATAATTCGAATAATAATCGGATGGATTGTATATATTCTTTTCTATTTAACATATTTTGTTTTTTTAATTTTCTTACATTATGATGCATCAAATTTTACCTTTTCTTCGATTTTTCGATTGATGTATTCCATTTTTCTGTACTATTACCCGTCTTGTATCATTGTCTTAAGCGCTATGATGTTTGCAACTATTCTTGGATTAGTACATGTGTATACACTTACTTTGTAAGTTATTTTTATTGACATAGTGCGTCAAAATGTTTATAGGGTGAAACACTTAGAGATCTTTTTGGTAATTTATAAAAAAAGAAGTCACCTTTATCAGTGGTTGTGACCTTGACAACATATGTATGTTGTCTGTACAAAATATGCATATACAGTACTTATTTTGCATTAGAATATACTATACGATAGTTATTTAAAATAAAAATTAATCACTACTTTTCATTATTAAGTATTTGTAAGAGATGAACATCTTTAAAAAACGCTGTGAAGGGAGTAATGTTGAGTAACATAATCGAATAAACAGATACGGTCAGAATTTCCCCATCCAATGACCTTGATCTCACATATGTCGTCATATAAAAGTAACTTTAAGTTATAACGAAAAAGTAACGGTAAAATCCTCATAAAAAAATAACTACAAAACTAGCGGTAAAAGTAATATTTCGTCCCAGGCTGTAAAGGAGAGCTGCACCGCATATAGACAAGTAATTACGATACGATTGAATCATACGCAACGCCTCCGCAATAGAACAGACTTTCGTATCCAAAGCGTCCTACGTCGAAAGACGTAAATGCGTTTCAAAAAATTCGTATAAAAGTTCCGTATAAAAATTTCATCTGAGCTCGCAGGCAAATATTTGGACGGCCCCGGAATCGCAGGTGTTAGAGGGTGGTATCAGTGCCAGCCAATCCAGGGACTAGTGGCGAGGTTGGTAGGTCTGTAATGACACTCGACAATCCACTACAAAAAGTCCCAACGGAATTGTTAACGTTCTTCCCACCAAGAATAATTAAAGTAAAATATCTTGATATATATTTATGTTGTGTTAATAACTTATTTACAAATCCCACTATAACAGCAGGTGAATAATAATCGCTTCTGCTGTGTTTTTACGCTCTTTCCAAATCTCCGATTTTCCTTAGACACATTAACGTTTATGAAAGGATGAGCATGAGCGATGTAACTTCAATTTCTCAAATTGAAATATGACGAAATGACGTCGATGTGATATTTGGAATTCACTATTATAGATTTTCAGCGACCTTTGCGCTTCTCGGTTAAGGAAATATTAGATATACAGTCTTTCAAAAAATGATTGAAATTGGAAATTTATGCATTTCATATAAAAATGTAAGATGTTAAGGTAAACGTCCAAGTTTTAATAAACCGAACATATACTGTAAGTCCGGATATTAACACAAAGTTTATTTATTCATGTTATTATTTAGGGATGCTCCGAATAGTAAATTACCGGGTACCGGATATCTGGCGTTAAATTCTATTTCGATATATGCTGTCCAGGAGGGCAATTATCCAACTGGACAACGGATATTTCCCCGGATGCAGTTTTTAGCAATTGTTTAGCAATTTAGTTTAACATTTCTCAGCTTACTGATTGACAAAATTGTTATTTTCTGTAAGAAGTATAGCTTTCTGGTGGCTTCCTTTTTCGTTTTCTGAAATTATAATTTAAAACGACTGAAACTGAATTATAAATTTTGAAGCAAACACATTTTGAAAATCTGCTACTCATATATAAAATATTAAATTGAAACATAAAAGTAAATAAAAAAATTCTAATATAGTCTGACTTCTGATTACTTATTAATGCAATTAGAATATGAATATACATAACGCATATGTCATAATGTTATTAAAAGGCATAACTAAGTCTTTTTCATTCAATTCAATTCAGATACACAAGCTCCAGATTTCATCGAGTCAATAATCTTTTACATACGCTCCATTCTGATCTGTTTGAAGGTAGTACAGATTACAGAAGACAAAACAGATCTATCTTAGTACATCAGCGGATAACAGGAGCTAAGGATCACAATCAATATATATGGATTATAATGTAATAACTATTTAAAAGAATTACTGTGTACACGTATGCACTCGCATGTAGGTATATAGGTATACAGAATGTCTCAATCTAACTTTCACATGGACATATTTCAAAAAGTATTAAAAAAATGTTTTCTGTGTGTGAGAGAGAGAGAGAGAGAGAGAGAGAGAGGGAGCAACTGCTACGAGAGGGGTCTATTATGATCACGTTATTCTTTTCTAGATAGAAATACGATGAGAGACGCAATGAAAAAATTGTAATGTTTATCTGCGCTTTTTCAAATGGAATCATATGATTTTTTACGTAATATGGTTCTTTTATAATCATTCTGCATATCAAAGTATTAAGTTAAAAATATACGAAAACCAATAACTTACGATATATTATAGAAACATTTCTCTGGTACATATAATTGACATGACACCTTAAATGCCTCACAAACCGTTAATTTTTTGATAATCGTAATATCCTAATACTTTTATGAATAGAATATTGAGATAAGTCAGGTGTAAAGAAAACATATACTTGTTTGTTTAACAAAATTATTCATTGTTCCTACGTATTTTTTGGTAAAACTTGAAAAAATGAGTGACCTTTCGCCAATTTTAATAATCTTGACATATTATATATTGTCAAGGTCGTGACCCTAAGTGACCTACTACAGGTTTTTTTGTTGTCGCTTGTCCTTCCTTAAAAAGGTATTATCAGATAAAATTGATAATATAAACGTATGCTTATCTTCTCGTTTCTTTTTAAAATGGAGTAAAGCAGACAAATTCTCTGCTTTACAACACAAATTCACTCCTTTAAAACATATTTTCTCTTCTTTACAATACAAATTCTCTACCTTCAAGACACAAATTCTCTGCTTTCAAAACGAAAATAATATAATAAAAAAGTAGCTAAGTTAGAATATGATAAAATAGAAAAAATAAAATAAATAATTTGAACAAGTTATTCAACAAATGTTGTAGAGTATAAGTAAACACGATCATAATATGGAAAGTTGATTCGCCTTTAAGAAAGAAATTAATTATCATTAAGTCATCCGTATTACCGAAACGCATGTAATTTTTGTACAACAATTACTTTCTTTCTGTTACTGATTCGAAAATTTTCTTCTAGGATTAAAAAATACGCGTTAATATTTATCTGCGAAGTAGAGTCTTAATGCTGAGAACGACAAAAATTTTCGAAATTGAGATTTATTATTTGTTAGTGCAATGTAATGCTACGTGACAACATTTGCATAAAAACTGTGCAATCTGTATTTATGAAATAATAATCAATAGACTAGTAGTTTGCACGAAGAAACAACGTGGAATTCTTAAAATTGGATTTAAACGTACATTTAGAACGTTATTATTATACATATGAAAATTTACGTGTGCGTGACATATAGTAGTATGTAGTGATGTGTCGATGATACGTAAACTGTGTGTAAGCACTATTATAATATGACTATTCGTCTTTACGATTCCCTTAAAACTATACGATGGAAGAAAATTTAAATTTGAATACGTGCTATAGTCGATTAAATGTAGAGGCAGAGAATTAAGGATGCTTTATTCGAGTATATATTTTCAAAATGATAACAAAATTATGAAAAAATTACTGATTATTCTAAATCAGGTTTAAAAATAATACGACAAATGTGACGATTACTATCTGGATCATAAGTTATTTTAATAAATAGCAGTATTTGTTTAACTGTGCTCTAATAAAAATATATGGAAGTGCATTATATAGAATGAATGGTAAAAATTTCAATTTTTTAATACAAGTACATTATGTATTCAGGATTATTTACGTGGAGTTACATTGCGATGCATGAATTAATTGTCCAGTGAATAAACAAAATACTTATTTGTTCCATATCTTTGTAACTATCAGTGAATCGCAATGAAACATTGCATAATTTATTTTATGTGAATATTCAAGATACTTATAAAAGAAAAATGTAAATTTTTTTATCATCTAAAAAATTTTAATTCTTAACAATAAATACAATACAATTAATATAAAATACAAAAACGCGTTATTAAACAAAAACATAGTCTTATTCACACAATTTTTATATGTATATACTTTATTTGAAATGTAAATATTAAACATACTTCTAAATTTAATTTTCTTCGCAAGGACTGTACGTATAATACATCCTTAAATTACACCTAACATTTTACACCTAACATCTTTTGGGTGCCTGCACCTAAAAAAAGAAACAATGTAACAAAAGTATTTCAAAAAAACATGTTCCCCTCGAAATCGTTTCACTTTTATTTGAAATATGCTTTTCCGTATCGTTTCGAGATAATTTAATACAACGGTTAAAATGAGACACCCTATATATGTATATATTTATATGTACAAGAATAATTAATTTCTATGTATATATATATATATCACGTGAAATAATCATACATTGTGAACCGCAAGTTATGACATTATTGTTTATATCGAATTCTACGTTAAAAATGTACTTTGCTTAGTTTTTCTCGTAAATGTCTCTCGGTTTGATTAATTATAACAATTACAATTTATTCACAGGCATGTCCATCTACAACTATGCCTTATATCACGCAAACTAAACATAGCATTAAGAATACAAATATTAATACAAATGATATTGTACTTTATGCAATCTATTATGGCCTGTCATTTAATATATGAGATTTTCGGTGTGCATTGGAATATATGGACATTGACTCATACTATATCGGATTTATATCGATGTTTTAATTTCGTTTTGCAAAGCATTTTATTTTTCAAATTAAACTTCGTATGTCAAACT
The DNA here is from genome assembly GCF_001594055.1 of Mycetomoellerius zeteki. NCBI lineage: Eukaryota > Metazoa > Arthropoda > Insecta > Hymenoptera > Formicidae > Mycetomoellerius > Mycetomoellerius zeteki. The sequence goes on along the minus strand of NW_017258035.1, from coordinate 4,968 downwards.
GTTTACTATGAGGTATGGTTACAATAGATTAAGGGCATTAATAATTATTTATAATTAGAATAATAAGCACATGCAACAATAAAATTACACATGTCAAAGTTTTATTTGAAATGACGAAATCTAATTCATTGAATGTAGAGTTATCAGATTTACTACAAACCTTCGTTATATGTAATGCTTATTAATATAATTTCAGATAAATGAGACAGTAGCAATTCTTTACAAATTGTCCAATTATAATCCTGATGAGAACTTACGTGAGAAGGTAAATAATTACAACATAATTTTATATAGAATTTTAACTGTCTTAGTTGCTTAATATTACTAGCGCTCAAAATTCGGACACCTACATAAATTTTATCGAATATTCATGTACAAAGTTGGGACATTACATAACAATTATATTTTTTATATATTTTAGGATACTTGTACACACATTCTAACACCGTAGGTGAGCATAAGACGGAAAAAGTTTTAAAAAATATTTTTTATTTTATACACTACGCAAAAAAATTAAAGGATCACCTAGACCGTTCTCAAAAATAGGTAAAAATTCAGAAGAGTGTAACTTCGTCAAAAATGATCATAACGAGATTTCTAAAAAAGTATTTTAAAGCTTGAAATCTCTACTTTTGAAATCGATAATTGATATTTCGATCTGATTGATTTTTTACCTAGCTATACGAATAGAAATAGGTATCCGTCAAGTCTGAAAATTTTGTACAAATTTACAAAGGTCTATGGCGTGAAAAAATGATAAAAATCACACACAAATGCGGTTTTGAACAGTCGAAAGAGTGACTCTTTACCTTCAATTAATTTTTTTACTGAACGTTGTACGATTTTTTTCAACTAGTTATTCAACATTGAAGCAAAAATGGCCCCTTTTATTTAAATGTTGAATAACTCGTTGAAAAAAAATCATAAAATGTTCAATAAAAAAGCAAATTGAAGGTAAACAGTCATTTTTTTTCTCTTTCCATCTATGTAAATAGCATTTGTGTGCGATTTTTAGTTCACGCCATAGACCTTTGTAAAGTTTGTACAAAATTTTCAGATTTGACGGATATTCACTTCTGTTTGTATAACTCCGTAAAAATCAGTCATATCGAAATGTCGATTACCGATTTCGAAAGTACAGATTTCAAGCTTTAAAATACTTTCTTAAAAATCTCGTTATGATCATTTTTTACGAAGTTACACTCTTCTGAATTTTTACCTATTTTTGAGGATGGACTAGGTGATCCTTTAATTTTTTGCGTAGTGTATAATAAAAGCGAGTTTTTGAAAGTTATTTCATACTATCAATATTCTACTATCATACTATCATACTATCAATTCTACTATCATACTATAAATATTCTGCAAAATAATAAGCTCAATGCATTTTGGCGTATAGAATTTGGGATATTGAAAATAATTTATAAAGATTTTGTAGTTGGCATTGGTATGTACAAATATCCTAAAAATACATATAAAAGAATACAATGTGTTGAATTCATAGTGTTGTATTATATCCATTTTGAGTTATTTATTTTTTAAACATTTCCATATGCCGTCCTTGCTTTTATTCAATAATGTTAATTTAACTAAAACATTATAGTTAAATAACTTAAAAATGTACTAAATTTGACTCAAATTCAATTTATTATTTACTAAGTTCATACATTAATATGAACGCTTTACTTTGAAACTAAAAAATGGATTTATTTTGACATATATTGAAGTTACAAATAACAAAATGTCATTAAATTTATAAAGGGATAGGGTTAGTCTTTATATGCGACAAAATAATTGATAATAATTTTATAATAATGTCTTAAATTTACTCATTTGATAAAATTTATGCATGTGTCTGAACTGTCAAGAATGGTAGTATATATTTAACGCTTATTAAATTATTTATTTCAATCAGATTTTGCAGTTTATATTGCAAATAAAACAGACGGAGGTAAAATTTGGGTTGGGACATTATTACTTTGGATATAATTTTATCTGCGAGGTATGTCCTATTTTAAATAAAAGTACGGAAATATGTAATAAACGTAAATATAAATATATGTATATATATATATATATAGGGTTGGACAGTAACTCTGTCCACTTAGAATGTTTTTAGAGATATGAAGTAACATATTTATTGAAGTTGTATAACATTAAGGGGGATGTATTATAATATACTACAAATTGTTTTTCTATGAGTGGAGGTGCTTCGGAGATTTCAAGGTCACCTCCACTCTTTTAAATGGAATAGTATGATTTTTTTTACACAATATGATTTCTGTAATTATTCTGCATATAAAAGTACTATAGGTAGTGTATAAAAAAATCAATAGTTTACGAGATATTTTAAACTTTATTCTGGCATACATTGACATAAAATATTAAATAACTCATAAATTATTAATTTTTTTATAATCATACCTTAATACTTTTATAAATAAAATAATGAGATTAATCAATTTGTAGAAAGAAAGCACATAATTGCTTTGAAAAGAATATGTATGCAAGAAGGATAATTTTTCAAATAAGCAACTGCGTGTTTTTTCTTTCCGTCAATTTATTCATCTCATCATTCTGTCAAAAGAGTATTAAGAATAAAAAAATAAATAATTTACGAGTTATTTAATATTTTATGTCAATATATGCCAGAATACAGTACAAAATATCTCGTAAACTATTTGTTTTTTTATATCACTACCTTAATATCTTTATATGCAGAATAATTAAAGGAATCATATTGTGCAAAAAAAATCATACAATTCCATATAAAAAAGTGGAGGTGACTTTGAAATCTCCGAAACGCCTCCACCCATTGAAAAATTATTACTAGTATATTATGCTCCTTTCGATGCTATATAATTTCAATAAATGTATCATTTCGTATCTCTCAAAATAGCGGAAATATTCTAAGTAGAAGGAGTTATTGCCACACTCTGTATATTTACAATAAAATAAAAATACGTATATATAAAATAGAACGTATTCAAGATTTTCTTTACAATTAATTCTTTTGAATTTAACCTTTTCGCTTTTAACACCGGCTATATTTGGCATCCACGAAGCGTTCGTATAGACGAACGTTGGCTATAGCAACATTCGCGAAGTAATTTATAGTGTTCCTTATAACAAGAATTACGCCAAATCATGCTATATAGTTATATTCCATGCGTTGGTAACACTGATTTTGTCAAATGATATATATTTAATTATAATTAGTATCGGTAGTATATTGATATCTATAATGGCCGCGTTCAGCAGAAAAAGCAGCTTTGCAACTGTTGTAAAATTCTTCAATATGATAGATTTATATCCATAAGGAATCAAAAGCAAAAACAAATCGTATTGAAGAATTTTGCAACAGTTGTAAAGCTGCTTTCTCTGCTGAACGCAACCATTGTTACTGGCATGAAGAGGATAATTAAAAAACAGTTCACGAAGAAATTACAATTATCTCGTTTTAAGGAACATCGCGTAATAATTCCTATGTTAAGTAAACAGATAAACAGGGAGAAAGGACAATCTTGGTATAGCGTACTACATCAAGTTGAGTACGCATTGAACAATACAAAAAGCAAGAGTACTGGCGAAACGCCTAGTCGTTTACTATTCGGAATAGACCAGCGTGGTCATGTGGACGATGAAGTTAAGGAGTATCTAGTTAGCAGTGTACGAATCGAAGATAGAGAACTGATAAACCTAAGAACGAAAGCCGCGGAGAAAATAGTATCGCATCAGGAATATAGCCGGAATTATTTTGATAAGAAGCACAAGAAACCAGTAATGTATAAAGAGGGGGATCGGGTTTTATTGCGTAATTTCGATAGTTCCGCCGGTAGTTCGAAGAAGCTAATCCCTCCTTTTAAGGGACCGTATACTATTGTAAAATCTTTACGGAATGATAAATACCTAGTAGCCGACATCCCTGGTTTCCAAAATTCTCAAAAGAAATACGAAGGCGTTTGGGAAGCGAAAAACATGCGTCCGTGGATCGGTTCCACTACTCTTAAGAGCGCTACATAAGTAGATCAGGCATAAATGTCACCCTGTGTTTGATTACCAACGACTGTAAATCACAAGATTTTAGATGTCTTTTATTTCTTAATCTCAATTTTAATTTTTAACTTTCTTTTGTATTCATTCAAGATCGAGGACGATCTGTAGTCAGGATCGCCGAAACTGTAAGAGAAACACGCTCGTGATGTATATATGTATGTGGCTCGAGAGGAAGACCCCTGGTGGGGAGGGGAGAGTTGAGGAATGGCGAAAAGTGAGAGACGCATTAAACGAGTGATCACATGAAAAAAATTGCACCAATCCTCCTCATTGTGGATACATCCATCGAGTATAGTTAAAGTGAAATTGAAAATACACCACCGCCCTTTCATTACAAAACGTAATTTTAAATAATAATATTATTTTTAGACCGTGTATGTGAGAGACACAACCTATAAATTAGAGCCCTATACGGTCGAAGCTAGATCTTTAAATAATTCAATCTTGAATCACTAAATATGATATATATGTACTTGACATATATACCACAATTGTAGTCTAACGAACTGTGCACCGAAATATTTCCGGACTAAACACAATTAAACCACTGTAGTAATTTTGCGAATTAAATTAAATTCTAATAATTTCGATGCTCAATCATATTTCAAAGATGTTAATATGCTGAAAAAACTGTAATTAAACTTATTGCGAAAAATATTACCTCGGCCGGGAGTCGAACCCGGATCTCTTGTATTCCGTACGAGTGTCCTGAGCCATTAGACCAGAGAGGCCTCAGTAGTCCGGAAATATTTCGGTGCACATTTCGTTAGACTACAATTGTGGTATACAGGGTGAGTCATTTTAATCTATGGACCCGAATATCTTCCAAATTACGGTATCTACAAAAAAATGGTTTAGATAAAAGTTGACCAGGACAGAGGGGGTCATTTAATTGTACCATTAGTTTTGACC
>NW_017258034.1:0-342 GCF_001594055.1 Mycetomoellerius zeteki | reverse complement strand
TCCACGCGTAGAAAGTTAGGTTGTTACAGTTTTGATATATCTTGACATTTGTATATCACAATTATAAAACGATGGGGGTGGCGGTGGGATTTTTTAAATTATTAAGACGATGGAGGTGGTGGTGGGATTTTTTAAATGATTCTAATGATTTAGTTTATTTTTTATGTATGACTCGTACAAAAGATTTGATATCAACAATTGATGCTAAGTTAAATTCTATTATAAAACGATGGAGGTGGCGGTGGGATTTTTTAAATTATTATTCCGCATTTATGTATTATTCGTACAAACATTTGATATCAACAATTAATGTTAAGTTAAATTCTATCGAGTTAAATTTTA
>NW_017258033.1:0-536 GCF_001594055.1 Mycetomoellerius zeteki | reverse complement strand
TTTCTGTAGATATAAGTTTGATTTATGGGTGGAATCTGTAAATGGACATTTCTCAAGTTTTGAGATGATCTTAAGTTAGTACTTAAGTTATCATGAACCAATCAGAGGCCAGTATCCACAGTCAGTTCTTATATTGAAGACTATCTTAAGCACAGTCTTAAGATGTCATGAAGACATTTATATTAGCATCTTAAGATATTACTTAAGGCGGTCTTGAAATAAGAACGGACTATATCAAAACAGAATACTAGCCAAAGAGTTGTATTAACATCTTAAGACATTGCTTGATGGTTTTGAAATTAAAAATAGACTGTGTGTGTGTGTGCGTGCGTGCGTGCGTGCGTGTGTTTAAATCATATTGATCATTTAATATTGATTTATGTACATTTTGATTTACAGATATGTCTCTTGTGCATCTTGTCACAACACATCATAATGAGATAAAAAAAGAATTAAAAGAATTTAAAAGTAAACTAGATTTTTGTTTAATGAATCAGGAGGAACTACATAGATACATACGAGGTGTGATCAAAAAG
>NW_017258032.1:316024-395599 GCF_001594055.1 Mycetomoellerius zeteki | reverse complement strand
CAAATTCTAGTTAAGATAACCAGAATTCTAACTGATATGATCAAAATCTTCTAGTTTGTACATTTTTAACCGGAAATTTTTCTTAATGCAATAATTATCCGAGCAATAATTTACGTAGAAAGTTAAAAAAATGCGAAGGACGAAATCGGCGATCGTGCTGACCGATATTATACAGAATATTCATACACGGAGAAAATTTATTCTCCACGTACTTGTTAGTAAAAGTATGTCTATGAATGATAGGTCAACGGTATAGTTCAACAGCATTCTAAAGATAGTTTTGAATGATGTAGTCTTGACAATACTCTAGATACAACGTGAAACAACTGATAGACTGAACGACTGTTTACACAGGTATTAAAGTGGAGCACCGAGAAGTTATAAAAGAATAATTACAAAAGATATAATATATGTGGGTACGTGAACAAAGAACGTACAGCTGGTGACTTTTATCGCATTCCGCATAGGTTTATCATGCACGACAGAATTTTCAGATGCAGATTATAAATCGTGAACGATTGAATTGCCGATAACGATCTTTCACATTCAAAAATGAATCGTAAACAACGATAAGTGCAGGATATCGCGCGACAAAATTCTTTAACGAGACGTGTCAAATAAAAGTTATAAAAATAGAACATTTCTCGATATATTGCACAATTTTCTAATAAATTTTCAATGCAGATAAAAAAAATTACAATTATATCGATTACAAGAGAAACAATAAGAGAAAAAATAATAGAGATTATACAACTGCATCGATCCTTTGCGCATCAAATTATTTCTCGAAAATATTTCGCTCATTTTTTTTATTTAATCTAATCTGGTAGATTAAATATTAATCATACAATTTTTACAATTTGAAAGAATTTTTATGAGGATCTATAAAATACTGATTATAATCGTGTACTGATTCGAGTGCTTAGAGAACTACAAAACATTGTGTTCATAGCTCGATATAGATCCGAAAAATCAATAAGAAACTTAAGAGACAATCGATACCAAATAAATTTAAAAGAACAAATATAAACATTAATAAATATTTATCAAATCATAATTTAGGAGATACCTTTTGATTCGAGTACTCTTTTTTGAGATTTACAACGAATATGCAATACTATCTTTCCAGTACGTGTGACGTATGGTAGTAATGGGAAATGTAAATACACAGATCCTATGACTGACGATTGTTAGCACAATCAACTAGCATTACCTCATGATGTGACATTATATTTCGAAAGAAAATATGTTCGACACACTTGCCTCAAGGTTTGTTATTCGATTTATTACTCTACATTTATTAAATAGCGCGATTATTTCAATCCTGAAGTAACAATTCCAACTTTTAAAACATAGATATTTATAATAATAAGATTGAAAGACCGCTAATGTTAAACATAATGCTTTAAATTAAGAAGCGCCATAACGGTCAGAACATTAAGATGTTGAACTTCATTATAACTTCATTATATTAAGATATTGTAAATTCATTTAAAGGAATTAATTTCAGAAATGATAATTGCGTGTCGATATGGTTGTCGGACTTTCAACGCAATCAAATCTGAAAATATTAATAATCCCCCCAAATTTCCCAACTTAAAAACTTAGATATTTATATCCGTGGATTGACACTTGAAATTAAAATTTAAAAGTAAATACAAAGTGCGTTATTTTGATTGATTTAAATATTGTATCTCGAAGAAAATTATATTCGTTACAATTTTTTCACTTGGTTTGTTTTACATTTATTAAATAATCGTTTCAATTTTAACGCAATTCCTACTTATAGAATATATTCATATCCATACGGGGTTTGACACTTGAAATAAAATTCTGAAAGTAAATACAAAACACGTTATTTGAAATGATTTTAATACAATCTTGATACAATTCTAATTTTCAGAACATATTCATAAGGATTAATATTTATAGGGACTCGAAATTAATGTTATGAAAATAAATACGAGAAGAGATAAGAATATTTAGCAATTTTTACACAAACGCATCAAATATGTATTTTTCTAAATACTAGAGATTGTATTTAATTATGTTTGGATCCAGATTGAATCAGAAAGATTAAAAATTGATCGGGATCGAAAGTACCCGGAGCTTCGACCGGTTTGCGATCACTTATACTTCCGTTTGTGCAGTATCGAACACGAATGGTATCGATATTAATCGCGAATTGATGTGCAACGTTAATTATGCATTGCAACCGGCAAGAAGCGGCAAGAAAAAAAAAACAATTTCTGCGTAACGGTACAAAAATACTTAATTTTTCGCTGTGATCGCTGATGCGAGAGGAATGCTATTTAACATCTAACGGCTGCTTTGCGCGAGTGGATCAATTGTGTTCTATTAATAACCACCATTGTATAGAAAAAAGAAAAAAAAAAACAATCAGAAATCGCGTCTCTCCGCGCACGAATTCAGCGCAACTCTCTCGGAAGGGACGAGTACAGTGGGGTGGAGTTAAGTCATCCCCCGAGACTTTCAAGGCCGCGAGGGAAAGACGGGACAGAAATAGTGCTCACTTCACGGAGAACCGCATCGCTAGAAACTGTCCGAGTGAAAGATCATCGTCTTCCCCCTTTCGTATTTTCAGAGTCGACTGCAAAGGTCATTATCCTGCTATCTGCGACTCGTCCCTTGCAGATTGTAACGCATGCAGAAATAAGTAGATTTATGTAGATTTTTAAAAATGAAGACCAATTATTATCAATCGTCTGGAAACTTTTTTCATGAAACTTTTGGTCAACGTCTCGTAAGATACAAAACATCATAGCTAATTTGATTGAAACCACTTTTCTTACATGAATAGTGCGAGATCCCTTACAGTATCACTTCTTACATAAAAAGTAAGAAATCGCTTTCTACATAAAACGATTTGTCGATAATTATTTTCAGTGATTGGTGACATAGATATATATATATATATATGACTCATATAGATCAATTTTAATCTTGATTTAATTAACTTTTTATACTTTTCTAATTATTAAAACTAGAAAAGAACGAAAAGTAAATTAAATCAAGATTAAAGTTAATTTATATTAATAGAAACGGGCAATTTCATCACAGAGGTAAAACCTTAAATCAATTGTAAGTTTGCAAAAATTTAGAGAACGTATATGAAGCGGATTATTAATTATTCATCGATTATTAATCAATCGTCATACGCGGCAACAATATTCTTTTTTTCCCTTTCTCGCGCACGATCAGCACAGCAAACGGGTTACATGACATTTTTTTTTTTGCCTCGCACTGTCCATTATCGCGAACGGCTCAGCGCAAGAGCGATAATTAGTTTTCGAGACACGTACAAGATGCAACGGAGGTGAGAAGAGCGCGGATTCGATCCGTTCACGGCCAACTTCCTGCTGCTTCTGCAGCGACCTAACCTAGGCGTGCCGGGTCGGCATTTGCGATCGAGTTTTGCTCCGAACCGGGAGCTCCAATTGTCGTTCGTACAGAGATAACTGTCGCAGCGTCAACGGTACTCGAGTGTCGAGCAAAGGTCGCTGAGACGCGACTCATCTCGCAAAGGAGAGACGTTCCCTCATCGCGGATAAAAATCTTGCAGAATCCGGACACGGGCGGCGACTGCCAGCTCGGTCCTGGCGCATGCCCGACGTTAGTTACGTACCGTGGACCGGAAGAAGCGGTACTTCTGGTCTTCGCGCCGAACGTCTTCATGTATACGAAAGCTGACGGGCCGCCGCGCGTTTAACCTCACGAGAGCGGGCGTGAATAAGCGTCGAGCACGCGGCGGACTATATGACACGAGACGAAACGAGACGAAACGAACGTCGCGGTTGCACGAGCGTGACTGAGCCGCGCGCGCAGCCGGCGCAGCGTCGAGCGAACCGCGCGAAACGGCCGACCCGCCGACCGACACCGACCGGCGAGCGCAGGCGAGCGCAAGCGAGCGTTCGTTTTGAAGTTGGCTCCGCCACGTGATTGGCTGGACGACCGAACCGCTTCTACCCGCGCGAGTGCGTTGAACGCACTGCGCCGGAAGGACGGCAAGTGAGCGAGGAAAGCTCGATAACGAGGAAGTTGCTCTCGTTCATTCGGCCCGATGCGACAATTTTCGATAAACTGAGCGATAAACTTGTCGACGTCATGTTCGGGATGCACAATCTTGCTTTAAAGGCCCGTCTACAATACACGTAGTAAGCTTGGTTTAAGAAGTAAGAGTAAGAAATTGACCAATCCCAGTCGATTATTCTTCTCAATTTCTTAGCCCCGTTTTCACAATATATGGTTACCTAAAGATTAAAGGTTACCAACAGATTCATCAATGAAATTCATTCATGAATTTCTCGGTTACCTTTAACCTTTAGGTAACCACATACTGTAAAATCGGGCCTTACTCTTACTTCTTAAACCAAGCTTACTTCGCATATTGTAGACGACGCTTAAGAGGCCGTAAGAATTAGGTTTTGTTCAATTCGCTTAAGTCTAACGGTTAAAGACTGCGCAAAAACAGTTTAAAAAGACAGAAATTATTGTCACTTAATCTCTTTCGACTTATGACTTAAGGCTTCTTAAAGAAAGGTTGTGGACCTAGCCTTACGTTTCGATATGAATATTAGAAATATGAAATATAACATTGCGGTTTTATGCTGAGTTAAGTCAGTTAAAATAGAGATTGAGATTGAATTTGACCTAAAATAGCAAAAATTGAGATTGAGATTGAATTTAATCTAAAAAAGCAAAATTCACTAAACTCGATATTGGTTTTCTTTCTTCTGATTAGTTATTTCAATTTCAATCTCAATCTCTAGTCTGGTACAAATAACTTAGGAGTACACAGGAAAACGTAAGTCTCGACGTAAGCAATAAAACATAAGCAGTAAGCAAATCAATATTTTATTTGCTACTGCTCGCGTTATTGTCTTACATTCTTGTTTGTATTTGTGATTGGTCCATTTGCTTATTTACGTTTTACTGTTTATGTTTTTCTATCACTAGTTTTAGACTCGTGATGCATTACGATGGTCTATAATGGTGTATAATTTTTCAAGCATTCGAATATGCAACTATAATATGCAAACAACTATAATACTAGTTTACAGAAAAACATTATTTTGAACATACACATGTTTTTTTTATAGGTTTTTGGATGCTGAAAACAATACTGCGAGCCAAATTTCACCAACATCGAGTTTCAGAAATAATTTAGGTTTAATGTGCAAAAATGGCTTTTTTGCATCCCCTGGAAATCCCCTGGAATGTATACATGTATTAAACATACGAGTAAATATGTGCGCAATGCGGGGAAAACGGCAAATTGACGTGACGTTACGTGACGTGAGAAGAATTAGATCAAGGATATCGTGTTGTTGCATTGACCATTTAGCGGTATATCGTCTTTAACTTTATGAACGGATTTATTTGGTCATAACACCCTCGAGAGATACACAATATTTATTTTCAAAATATTTTATACATGTGTACACAATCAAACTCATTTTTATTTACATGATATTCTATTCTAACAATTTAGCAGTATCTCCCTCCCGTGTATTTATTTTGAAACATTGCATTTTTTAAAAATATTATATTAATATATGTATATTATGTATGTATGTGTATATTAGTTATATTTTGTATTTATGTATTTAGAGATATTTTAATCGACATTTTTTTGGCATTCTACGCTCAGAAATAATAATGTACTGTTATTTTCAATTGTATAAAATTGTTATGTAAAAAAATGAACTTATTTCAGACGTCCTAGAGTCAAGATTGATTTATATTTCGTAATAAGCGATAATTCTTTGATATTTCATGGCTGGTAAAAGGAATGAGAATCGCTTCGTCAAATTGTCTGATCGTCGAGGGTAAACAATCAAATACGAAACGCTAGTAAATCGTCCGACATTTTCAAGATACCTACTGCGAGAGCGCTTAGAAGATATTCCTTGAGAAAGCAATGCTCTTTGTGGGATGATCAACAGACAGTTACGATTCTTAAAGTGCGAAATGGCATTTGCAATCCTTGTTCGTGAGATATGGTTTCTATTTGTTAGTTGTCCAATATGAACTGATGAAAGTTAATATTTTGCGCTTTATTTTTTATATCTAAATATTTCATACCAAATTTTCCTAAATAGATCTTGCGAATAGATTTGTGTAAACAATTTGTAAAATTTTTAAATTAAATTTTCTGCAACTTTGCATATAGTTATATTTTATAATTAATACTTTATGATACTTGAGGAATATTGTGTAAATGCAATCAATGATTCATATAAAGTTCTACAACAATCTGTGAATAAAATACAAATTTTTTTTGTATTAGAAATAAAACGTGGAAGCGCAAGAATGTTATCTTCGAATCAGTTATATTTCTATTTAATAATTCAGTATTGTATAATAAAATGACATCTTGTCTTTTATGCGATCTAATGAAGATCCTGTTTCTATGAAGAAAATATATGAAGAACTCGAAATCGATTTTCTCTTATTTACTAAAAAAATACTATGTAAAAGTCATAAAATATTTTCACGGTTAAGGCGCAAATAATTGAATAAAATCATTAACCGTAGCAAATGTACAAACGTTTTCTTATATCTTCGATGTCGCGGGATCGCAAAGTTTATTTGATTTCCTCGTTTCTTATTCAGTCGATGAGAAAAGCAGCGTCTCGAATCGTTCAAAGAGATAACAGAAACGATAGAACAGCGCAATTGAACGACAATCTAGCCTACACTTTCTATGTCGGGTGCGATGAAAGGTTGAATGGAGAAATCATGAGCGACGTCAGAAAACAAGAATGAGGGAATCGTCGTGAGAACCGAAAAAAAGGAGGAACTTTATGTATCATTCTTTCTGGTCCGGTGAAACTTCACCGTTTTGCATGGTTCAAGGAAAAGGTGAAGCGACAACGCAAAATAAAACCGAGAAAATTGGAGTGGTTAGAGAGGATCCTATGCGTTACGGATAACAATGCGATCTCGGGCGCGTCCCACCCGCGCGACTGTGAGAGGATTCTCATTATTACTTCTCGGACGCAATACGGAAAACGGTGATTAGTTGTGCAAATGGACAAACGGAGCAGCCTCCGGCAGTAACATAACTAAGTATGTCCAATATGGAAATAAGAGAGAAAGATAGAAATTCAAATCATTCATAAGATCATTCGAAGATATGCGAAGAGACTTCTCGCAACGATAAAACGCGAATATTATGAATAGAATATTGTTTCCGCAATCATTAACTTTGAGAATTAATTTAGAGAATATATTCACAGTTAAGTCTCTTAATTAACTTCAACAGATTTCAATCGTATTAATTATACAGTTGAAATCTGTTGAAGTCAAATAAACGATATTTATCTTATTTATGAAATTTTTACATGAACCATATAAACAATTAACGAATTCTGATATAAATGTTTTATATAAATAATTAACGGATAATTAATGGGTAAATTATTGGGTAATTATTTTACTATCATTTGCATAAACAACATGCAGATGGTTATTTCCTTCGATTATATCGATAGAAGAGTTCAAGCATGTTTTTATCTTTCCTTTTTCTATTAATTGCTACATTATTACTTCTCGAACATTTATTTTAAAGTAGTCCGCGTGATTAAACGTTTGCCATAAATATGTGCGTAGGCACAATTAGCTTTACAAAACAATGAAGAAACTCATTTATTATACGAGAACGAACATAATTCACTATAAAATCTGTAACACGTCGTACTCTGTTACTTTGTACGTGTGTGCTCTTACGTGTCTAATTAATATTGTGTTCTTTCACGATTCGAGAAATCTAAATTACAATAGCAAAGTGTGTGTTCAACATGTCGATGAAAGGATCCCACACTAATTATATAGAAAATTGGGTCCCGGTAAAATGAATTGATTTTTATATATGTTATATCTTATAATGTGAACAAAAATATTATATACACAAATGACTATTATATATACATATGACTCAAATAATGGATAATTCTAATTGTAGTATCAAAAGTGTAAAACTTGTACTCATCTTCGATACACGTCATAAGTATCCATTATTTGAGCTATGTGTAACATTTTTGTTCATCACATTATAAGTTACAGTATGTGTAAAAAACTAACTCTTTCATCGGAACCCAATTTTCTATATAATTAGTTTCAGGATCCTTTGATAAAATATGTGCAAGCGAGATGGAGATGACGAAAGGCTCGATAATGGAATAGAAGTAGAGAAAAAGAGAGAGAATACTTTCATGTACCAATTACTAAATAGACTGGTACATCTTGGATGCGCTTCTCACCCGTATTCGTCGATAGTCATAAAAACGGTCGACTTGACTGTGCATAAATATCTTCCGCAAGGATCCGAAATGTTCCATACAAGTCGACGACGTTTCTTACTTGCATTTAGTGGTTCAGATTTTGCGTTATAATATTTCCTAGGTGATATTTTTCGCAATGAAACTATTTACAGCTTTTAAAATGATTATTAGCATCAGATACAATTTTGCACGAATTAAGGGGGAACAGGAGATGTGATTAAATAGGAGGCAGAATTTACGAATTTCTTTCAGAGAAAGAAATAAAGCGACATAGTTTTCTGTTTAGAATTATATTTAAAATGTAATAATTTGTAATACAAAATTTATTAAAAATATAGGAGTTTTTATTATTGAAGACAGGCATGAAAATTTCGAGTGCCACAAATCGTGATTTTTAAGAAAGCGTTCTACTGTTTTCTGATCTAGTTTTCCTCAGAACATTTTGTCCTACAGATTGAATCTAAAATAGATAATTAGGAAAATGTTATTACAAAACAGTAACAACATAAATAACGTCAATTTTAATGTGAACATTAGAATTTTACGTTTACGTAGTTTCCATTTTATAATAATTTTCTAATATTTTAAATTCAATCTGAAAAGCAAAATGTGAAAAAAATTAGATTAGAAAATAAAAAATTGCCCTTTTAAAAGAGCCATAGAATTTTGGTGAAACTGGAAATTTTCGAACCAGTCTTCAATGACACAAAAAATTCCTATATTTTTAAGAAATTTTTTACTGTAAATCAACTTTCTATTAACTTTCTATTCAATATATTTTTAATAAAGTAGTAAGTAATACATCTAAATTGCGTCCATTTATTCCTTTCCCTGAAATAAATTCGTAAATTTCGCCTTCAGATTGACTATACAAACTTCCTGTTCTCCTTTAAGGCGTGTAATATTTAAACGGAACAAACAATTCGTATTAAAGAAAATAGATACGTGTAGAACAAAAGTCAAATTGTTGCCATTAAATCTCAAACGTTATTTTACAGTGTACGATACAATCGTACGTGATCGTGTCGGATGTTACTACGTGATATCTAGAGCACGTAAATGAAAATAAACGCGTTGCTTCTCGGGACTATGAAAAATCGGTAATCAACGACACGCGAGATATCTTGTTAGCGACACGTGCTTTGCGAATTGTCGCCCAGCGAAACGAGTAATCATCTTTCGCTCGTGCGAGAAAATCATGCCAAGATATTTCCTTTCCCATCACATTCGAAAGAATTCTTTGCGGAATCTTTCATCGTGTCGTCCTTCCTCGGTATCCATCAATGTCGCGCGTTTACATCGCCTGGATAGATCGTCTGCTGTAATAATCTGTCGCTTTTCCATCTCGTTTAGCAAGATGGATTTCTATACGCGATGCGCGTCTCTGTGCACTTTCAATGCATCGCGGAATTGCACTCGCGTGAACAAATGGCAATGACCATTGCTCTGAGTAACATCGGCAGCCGACGGTTTTCCATTGAGCGGTTTTGATTAGATTTACTCCGCTCGTTGCATTAATATCACGTTCCCTGACGTTTACGATTGAATCTTACTTCTATTTCCGTTTCTTTCTATTTACGTGGCGTTCCTTCAATCTCATTGTTATTGCATTAATTGTGTTAATAAGACAGCGCAATTAAACGATAATTAAGTATGTTAAACGCATCAATCAAAACCTTACTTTAATAGTAAAAAAAAAACTTCATTTCTATACGTAGGTTCAGGTTTTTTTTTATCAAGCATTGAAAAGATTGACTTATAACGTTCGCAAATCCAGCCTTTCTGCTTTGGTTGAACTATTCGTTCAGTTTACATATGTATCGTGCTATCTACCAAAAAATTTACAAATAAATTTGAGGTTGTACTTACTAAAGTAGTTAAGGGTCTCCCGGATCTGATCCGGCGATAATTTCAAATCGACGTCCTCCGATTTGAGGGCAGGCGCTGGGATAAACCAATCGGCGTTCTCGTATCCTGTAAATACAACGCGACACAATGAAAAATAATCTCTTAAAAATCTTGCTATTAATATCGCGTGCACACATTATCATCATCATTATTATTATCATCATTATCATCATCATCATTATCATCATCATTGACGGTCATCGCGCGATCCGAATTCGAGCAATCTAGATTACTCCGTCTACTGAAACGGAGATTGCAAAAATGTGTTAAGCGCCTCGGTCTGCAAATTACTTTAAAGCATACTAATATATACTCGGGGCAACGTATTAACGTACTAATTAATGCGGTAATCGTATCCGTTCCGAAGACGGGTAACAAAAACGCCATTGCCCGCACGTTACAACTCGCGCGGAGCGCGGCTAAATGTACTGTTTCTAATTAGCCGCAACCCTGTCGGGGACGTATCTTTTACAGGCTTCGCTTTATTGACGAGACACGCGATACGGGCCACCATAATCAAATTAATGGTTCACCATCTGGCACGTGCCACATTATTGCTCCTAGTTCAACGCACTTGGCGAAAGATCACGCAAGTTCTTTCTTTATACTTCCCTACAATGTTCTTTATACTTTCACACTTCTTATGCTCTCTTTCTTTACAACATGCGATCGTACATGAAGTTCGTTGTTTACCTACTTTCGATATTATTAACTTATCTTTCTCATATTTTTATACCTTACAATTACAATATGTCTTTTTACGGTGCTTTCCCTGTTTCGAATGACGCGTTGCAATTTCTTAACGTGACCCTTATGCTCGGTACTTCAGGGCTCCATAAAACGTTCATTTACGAAATGCGTTTCTAGACAGTTACTGGACAGGCTTCCTCAGTTAATTAGAACGCAGGAAATTCGATCGGGCGCACGGTGTGGTCTTCTCTACCTATATTGATTTTCAACATCCCACTTTCTCGATATATCAAAGACGAGTCATTACAGTAAAAGTTTACAATCATCTATAGAACTACGTTAATGTTTTTTCTCCTCGCGGAAATTACGTTTAATACTCAAAGCGACTGCATATTGTCGATTTTATCAATCATTATCGAATATACGACTCATCAAACTGATCAAGTTTATCCGGTATCTGATAAACTCGTCGAGATTAGCACGTTTATTGACGGTTGTATTTTATCATTGCCGATAAATTCTAGAATATAAATTCGATGATGTCTAGAATACAAACTGTTTGTGTACGTGAAAAAAAAAACAAAAGGAATTCAAGGTTTCTCCGACCGCAGCGAGCGGTCATGCACTTTTTCGTTTTGCATTAAACACACGCTTTACCTTTCACCTCACGTTTCTCGTTTTCCTAAGAGAAATAAGTAGGAACGGAGCTCACCTTGGAACTGCGTTAAGGTGTCGGCTCGGAGACGATATCTCGGTATTTGCTCTTCCAGCAGGCTGATTATCTCGACTTCTGGCAATTCCTCGCCGCTGCATACATCTGCAACAATCAAGCGCAGCATCCACCGTGGCGTTACTAACAATAAGTGCGAAGGCGCGTTCATTATGCGCGCGCCATAAAACGCGGTTCCGCTTCGAGCATAATTGAGCGCGCGTGCTACGCGTCATCTCGCGACTCGTCCCCTATATGCGGGAGCTCGACGTCAGGTGCGATGGGAATGTACGCATTGTGCGTATCCGCGTTGGGCGCACTTGCGAAAGAAACAGGAAAAAAATCGCGTTTAATCGCGTCGACTTGTTTCACACAAGTGCAAAAATTAGAATGATGACAAACACGATTCAATAATAGCGTTGACGCAACGTTTAAGTCAGTGATGCGCAACTTAAGGGCGCATTTTCAGAAACAAGTAAAATCTTGCGGATCGCATGTTTATTTCACTCCCTTACTTCAAAAGTGACACGACTCAAAAAAACTCGCTTTTGCGTTATTATTATTAATCAGCTAAGTAAACATTACTCTATCAATCTCATCAAAAGTGAACTAACTGAACTGTGTAAAAAATTGCCAAAATTGTCATAATTCAAAAAGAATAGGTTTTTAAGGATTGTAAAACGAAAATGAGAAAAATGACATTTATAGTTTTTCCCCTTTTCTAGGAAATTTAATTTTCTGAGTTGTTATACTTTTAAAATAAGAGAACAATTTCATTGGTAAAATAAAATAGAAAATATGATTTTCGACTATAAGCCGACGGCGGCCGACAAAAAATTCACAGACGGACCACGAGTTGCGCATCACTGGTTTAAGTTATGAGAGATACTCAACTGGTATACGTTTTACTAAACAGCAAAAATAGACGAATGCGATAAGATGGAAATATATATATTCGCATCATGCGCATGAAACTCGCATCGTTTTCATGAAAATGAGAAGGCGCGAGCGAGAGGCATGAATTTTCATGAAATAATATATTTTGTAATATTACAGCGCACTTTATGCTTTTCAATCGCCCTCCTCTTCATCATTGTGCAACGTAGTTGCACGTAGTGACAACACGTTATCATGAAAATACCTCTTTTATTATTATTACAAAGTTATTTTCTATCGCGCGTTACGTTGCACGACCGCTTAAAATTTTCTACCTGCGGTGTAAGACAAGAGTGCGTGACTTGAGTGACAAAAAGCGTTTGCTTGCGGTACAGCAGAAAACGTGGAGGAGGAGGAGAGATTTCTGCGGCTTACCACAAATGAGGGGCCCTTCAACGGTTGCATACCACATCAACATGTTTCATGCGAAGCGCATGTAACTACAGACCTTCGGAGTCGATCACCTTTTCAGGATACGATAAACTTCGAAGATGCTAATATTTAGTAATTAGAAAATAGAAAATTTAACCAAACACTGTCACGTCTGTTTGTCTTTGTAACTGAAATTTAAATAAAATTTCAATAAAAAATTCATTCTAATTTTGATAGAAATTTTTCACATCAAGTTGTGTGTGAGTTCAATAAAGATTATTAATCATCTCTACACTGTTAAATTCATTTATGTCAAATTATACCCAAATTGAGTTATTTTTAATTATTTCTGCAGGTCGCCCCTGCTCTTATTTAGCATGTCGTTAATTTAATTGAAACAATGGAATTAAGAAATTTATAATTGAAGAAGATATATTAAATTTGATTCAATTTTAATTATTTACTAAGAGTATATGTTAATATAAATGTTGTTTATTTTGAAACTAACTACACAAATGAATTGATTTATACATTTTGACACATGGAAATTAAAAATTATTTAACACAAGGGATTGTACAAAGGAGTAATCAGTACTCCTTTGATATTTAATGATGTTTAATTAGAGGTTTCAAATTTTTTTTTTAAATTATATCTTAAATGTTGCCGAATAATTTATCCTAAAGTTCACTGAAGATGAAGACGTTACACTCGACAGAGTCACGCTTCCGGGTTACTCGAGATTTATTCCAGACGACGCTATTGACAGCAAAAAATAGTACTACTGACCTGACGTTGTACACAATTCTTAAGAGATCCTCGCACAGTAGTTATGTAGTAAGCAGAACGCATCGCCGACCGAGAAAAATCACAGGACTTGGTGAGTTTTTCTCAGGAAAACGCGGCAACGCAATGTATGTAACGCCGGCTCAATTCTACAACTGCTGATGCTGACTACACCGGGAAACAACGTGAGTCTCGATTTCAATGAACTTTGTACCCCTCAGAGTATAGTTTTTCGCCCTATCCCTCTCTCGTGAGACAGAGATGACCCGCACGAGAAGAGTATCTCGCTCAATCGCGCTGCACGAACTCATCGTGAATTTAACACATAATCGCGATGATGCTTCAGATTAGCTGCACCGATTGTTCAACGCGTGAATGCCGGTGTGCGCTTTTCGCGAAAAATTATGAATTTCTTAGAGATTTCATTAATGACGAAGAACACAGTTAGATCGTTGTAACCGGTTCCCAACGTTCTTCGTTCGAATTGAATTGTGGAAACCAGATCCCGCAAGAATTGTAGATTTAAAGGTACATGATGCTACGCTACACGAATTACGACACGTCGAAAAAAAGATCGAAAAAAATCATCGTTTAAAAAGGAGTAAAAATAATTTTTGTGCATGTGACTCAAATGACGATTCATATGAGATTCGTAAGAGCAGATGAAACATTCCAATATTAACAAAGGTATAAATTTGGTAAACTATCAAATATTTAATTTGATGTCAATATTAACTTTACATCCAATATTTTGTATCAATTTCGCGCGTTTAATATTATTTTACTGGAAAATATAAATTATGGAAATATATTGAAGGTTTGCCAATCTTGACAGAGCGTTAAAATATTTTATGTATTCGTTGTAGTTATTTTCAAGCTAAATTTTGAAAAATTGGATGAATCGCATGTGAAACAATAGAATTTATCTATAATAACAGAGGTTTAATTATCAAAGAGAATTTTGTTAAACATAATTTGCTTTGTGTCTAATTTTATGTCAATTTTAATTTTACTTAAACATTTTATGTGTGTGTCAATAAAGTAAGTGAAAACTCGACTGAGAAATGATCAATACAAATAAATAAAGGAGATATTATATTCGACCAAAGTAAATCTTGATACTTAATATGTCAGTTTCGTGCGTTTATTGCTCGGTTATGACAATATTTTATTAAAAAATGTAAATTATAAAAATAATAAAGTAAATTTTATTGCTCGTAAATAATTTTTTTTAAGCCAACTGAACGAATATTTTTCTATGAAGTTTTTATAATTTAGTTTCTCCATATTTTTGCTATATAAAAAAAACTTCGTTAGAAAAAGTCTTTTATTAATTAAAAGATATAAATAAAAAATAAACTTCAGCTTTCGTTATCTGTTCCATTTATATCAAATATTACATAAGTCCAAATCTTATTTTTATTGTTCTTAAATTAGATTGTACACGTTTTGACTTTTTCTCAAATGTTTATGGAACTATTGTGTGCAAAAGTATTTTTTGGGATGTGTAATGTATGAATGTGAGTATCGCATTGAGCTTGGAATTAGCGTTTAATGAGTCTAAGAACGGTATTCATAGTCCGTTCTTATTTTAAGACTGTCTCAAGCAATGTCTTAAGATGCTAATACAGATCTCTGATTGCAGCTTATGACATCTTAGGACTGTATTCAAGACAGTCTCAAATATAAGAATCGACAATGAATACTAGCCTAAATGATTGTGCAAAGATGCGGACTAGTTATCACTGCAGAAATGATAAAAATACCATCAATGTAGAGCGCGTGCTGCCACATACTGGCAATCGTGTGCAACAAGAAGGTAAATCGTCGGTGCACTTACTACAGAAGATAATGCCTGCTAGTTCATATCAATACCTAATACGTTACCAACAGTAGATCGTATTGGTAAAGGGAAACAAAATGTAATACTATTAATTTTATCATACATATGTATAACGTATTTCATACTATTTATACTTTCAGTAGACCTAAATAGAATGTAATCATCAGAATACATTACTTGTAAAATATACATTACAGTGTATATGATGTTTCAGCAAATGCTTTTATGAATTTAATTTTAAATGAAATGCTAATTTAACATAATAAATTATTACTTAGTGTACAATTAATAATTAACTGTCAACAACAACCGCAATGATAATTATTCATGCCCAGTCGATAAAAAACTATTTAATTCCGCAATTAAAAAATATTAACATTCAATCTCTTTGTTATTTTTTCCTGCCGATGAAACAGCTTCGTTTCAATTTTGTTTTCTAATCACGTTTTACCTCTTTGTATGCGAAACGTGTAATAGCGAAAAAAATAATCATTCGCGCTCGAAAAATATCGTGAATGGATATCGTACCATCTCGCCACTTGCTTAGTACAGTCTCACGTTTCTCAAGGATCTCTCTGAGCTTCGCTGGGCCCTTAGGCCTTCTTGCTTCCTTTGTGCCTAGGTACATAATCTTGTGTTCGGCGCTGGCCGAATTCTTTGCCCTTTCGCTCTCTTCATCAAAGCACCTTCTACCGCTATCAACGAAGTTCGCTGCCAGCAAGATTCACGAAATTCAATTCCGGAACTCACAGATTACGTAAAACGAAACAAAATCATCGCGGTGCATCAGCGATTGAATGTTTTGTGAATTTATTGTCTCTGATAAAAAAAATCTTGCATAATTAACTCCCAAGAAGACGATTCAATAATTTTACGATTTGATTAATGACAAACGTAAAAATGTTCATAATTTTTATGCTCTCTATTTTGCAAAACATACAAAAAACTTTGTTTCTGAACTTAGTCTTTATATAGAAATAAATATTTTGATAATAAATCTTCTCCTATTTTTAAAATGAGTATTAAATTTTTCACTCAATTTTAAACATATATTAATTTAAATTTTTGTGATACAATAAAAAAAGCGCAATTATCACGTTTCAAATTAATGTTATCAAATATTATAATAGTAAGTGGGAACGTATGATTGATCCAATAAACTATCGAAGTATGTTGGCGATATGTCGTTGATAAACGCTTTCATCTGTGAATTCTTTTTTATCCGGACAGCTGCGAAGAATTAAATTGTGTAACAGGTCTGCGTGCACCTTATCGTATGCACACAATTATAACGAAATCGCTAGTAAACGAGTTAAACGACACGGTCGCGCATAGCGATTATGTATGCTCCACTAATTACATTGAACGATGAATGACGCCCGGCGTCGTTTATTCTGGGTGATTACGCGAACAAAACTCTTCGCGACCTATCATTAATGACGATGCGTTTGCGAACTCGGGAAAGACGTTCTTTTTGAGTCGCGAGCCGCCGAAGAACTCCGTCGAACGTACGTCGCGATGGAGGAAAATAGCAGCGACCAGTATAGCTGGAGCTTAGCCAATTTTGATTTCCGTGATCGGGTCATTTATTGAACGAAACTAATTTGAAAAGCTAAATTTTTCATTTCGCTTTAAAGAATTAAGTTTCAGAAACATATGCTTCACAACAGTGAATACATAGAGCTCTTCTCTATTAATCTTTAATTAATTTTTTAGCGATTTTATATAACTAACGTCTTTTTCTCTTGAATCCTTAAATATATTTGAAAAAGTTGTATTCTAAGATTAATCTTAACCTTATGGATTTTCTATAATAAGCCATTTCCTAAACTTTAAATCTTAAGTCAAAAGAGAACCATTGAAATTATATATAATCGATTATTCTTTTTACATTCGATTGAAATTGGTCAATTTCTTACATCTTGATATAAAGCTTAGGTAATGGCTTATTGTAGAAAGCCAATTAGATTTATGATTTTTTCAATATTTTCTGTATTTAAGTATTGGACAAGAAGATAATAATTTGTTAGAAAAAAAGAAAAAAATATTATTTTGGATTAGTCAATTCTTAAAATGGAAACACTATTTCAGCTTTATGATATATTTAAAAAAAACAGGAGGACCGAGCTTGCGATCGATAAGTTTAAATCTTCACTGATGTAGCAGTCGCTTTCGACAAGGTTGCTGGCAAACGGCTCGAAGTCAACCAACCAAAAAAAAAACATGTGTACGGCGTATACGCATGCATTATATAATAGACGGGAATAAACTAGCGTTTGCTAATGGAACGAATTTTAATTGCATATATTTCATGAATTTCTTCACCGCTAAAATAACAGCTAAATCGTTGGTGTAAAAATTTGCACTTAATCCAGTAGCTTGAAAAAGCCGATCGATCGAAAAATATTTGGAAGAAATCACATATGTTTTTCGCGAAAGAATGCACGAAGAAATGACGCGTTGATTTAGATTCTATATAATGCCACAAAAACTAACCCTTTGTAGGTCGCCTATTTCGAGATCTGAATAATTATACTTTCGATAGTTTGGACACGTCGCGAAATAATGGTACCTTAGAAAACTGTTTCGAGAATATTATCGATCACATTGCAATCAATACGAAGCATATATCGAAGATAAAAGATACTCACAGATATTTGCAATAACAAATCGTAATGACAACCAACATTTTTAGCATAATGGTCATGATGATGACGACGACGACAACGACGACGATGAAGATGATGATGATGATGATGATGATGATGATGATGATGATGATGATGATGATGATGATGATGATAATAATGATTATGATGCTGACGACGGCAAAAATGATGATGATGATGACTAGAACTATAACGATAATGATGATGACGTCCATGATGATGAGAATGGAGCGTGGCGTATTATCCGCCGGGCAGGAGTAATCATCATTTGGCTCAAGCCAATGGGAAACACCATGAGGCTTGGAACAGGTAAGCCACTTTATAAAACTCCTCGTGCTAGCACCGTCAAAGACAGTTTCTCTTCGTACGCTAACAAAGTAAGATGTAATAAATCCGTACCTTGAACGCGTGAGATCAACGTGCTGTTCTTCGTAAAAATCAGTTTGTTTACGCGAGAAATTCTCGTCGGAAACGACAAAAGTTCTCATTGCACTTATATCCGTCAGCCAGTTGAATCATCGTCACGTTTAAACGAATCGTGTGTTTTAATCACGTCTATATTAACCATATTAATCATCGATCACTATATTTAGAAAAACTACAGTTTACAAGTAACGATTCTGATCGTGTTGTGAAACTAGTAGATACACACTCACAATAGATACTAAGTGAAAGAATCAATATCTTGAGCACCGTTCCCGTGACATCGCCCAAGCGACAGCTGGTACGTATATAAAAATGGTAAAAATTTCTTTCGTCTTACCCGTGATAGTCTCAGCGTCGCGTGTACTAACGGGACTAACTAGCTTCTTCGATGACCTTGATGCCTGGAGAATCGCCCTTGCCGTGGGTGAAACTTTCAGAGAGGCGGCGGATGGTCGGATGGGGCCTTCGGGCCGCTTTGGACCCTCATCTTCCACGGTGGCCAGCTTGGACGCTGTAGCGAAGAGCGATATCGCCTCGCTTTCCTGAAATGCAACTTTATATTCAGTGTTTTCGTGACCAGATTAGAATAGTAATTTAGATCAATGCGCAAAATCTCGAGAAATTATTTTTTATTTTAAACTACTTTCAAAAATCATATTTTCGTACATAAAGTTGTTGAAAGAAGATTCCGATATTTTATGACACTTAAAAGCTCGCGATAACTTTTTCCAAAATCTATTCCCAACTAACTTCGTCAGCAAATACAATTTTGCACACTGAAAGAAAAAATGGTTTCAATTATTATACCATTTAATTATAATTTATAATCATTTTTGGTGTCAACTGTATACTTTTGATAAAACTAAAATAATTATTATTATTATAGTAGTAATAATTATGTATGTGTGTGAAAATGAAACTCCTAATCACAATTTCGTCATGCAATTACAATCACCAGACACTTTTTTTCAGTACATGTTTTTAATGCAGATTCTTTTAATTTCAGATTATGTACATTGTAGATCTATGAGTTCAGAGAACACGAAAGAAAGCGCGTTCCTTTACGCGCATGTCATCGCCAGAACAAACACAAAGTATTTTTGAAAGGGGGGTTTCACCTTCCTCACAAGACCCTAAATACCCATCGGGAGGAATCGGCGTTTAAGCCGTTGCGCTTATTTAGATGGTAGCGCTCCGGCGGACACGTTCATTTTGCTCGTCTTCCGGTTCTAGTTTATTTCAGGACACTGACTCGAGACGACACAGACATTTCGACTGTTTTTGCAAAAGTATAAAATCTACTGAATGCTTGTTATGTCTTCTCACAACAAACATCGCTGATTTTACTAGTGCAATTATCGATATTAATTTTAATCTTTAAATAGGTGTAGATGAACTGCTCATAAAACACATTCCAAAAAATTTCTATTTTTATAATTAAATTTTTAAATAATATTTACAGATTTAAATTTATTTATTCTCTTATGATACAGAGAAACGTAAAAATAATGAACTTTAAGATTTCTAGGCAATACTTTTTATTATCCTTCTCCAGAACAAGGTTTTTACGATAATTATAATAGAATGTGCTGCTATGACCACCTACCTACTAGTACTTAAAGGTTAAATTTATAAGTAAATATAGAATATAATTCTAAAATCTAAAGCTACCCGCTGTCAATAAATTACTTTCGGTAGCGAGATCATAACTTTATAGATTTTAAAATTATAAAAATTAGATATAGGATAGAATCAACATTGAAATCGACATTCAAAGGATCAGTTAAATTTGCATAAACACATGTAACAAACTCTCAATATTTCGTTAATTTTAGCAATCTTGATTCCCTTGCAGAAATTTCTTTGTTATTGATATCTTATCAATGCGAGCGATAAGGCAACAAGAACCGCTCATTTATACGTCATATTAATCGTCATTACGTTTATTCTCGTTAACACGTATACCGGTGAGAATTAAAACATCCGCAAGCTTTAATATTACGTTCCACCTTAATTTACGCAGAGCACGAGCAGAAATATCTAGGCTAAATGGGCGTTACGTAAAATTTTCAGATGATATTTATGAGCAAACCTCAACGTCACAGTCGAAGCGGTGCAGCTGCGTGACCGGAGGTGCTCCGAAACGCGTTTTGCACATCTCTTTCGACGCGCCAGTCAAGGTTCGTTAACATTTCGCCGTCAATTTCACTTTTTGATCTTCTCGGTGGACTTGGCTACGCAAGGCGGCACAAGGTTATGAGAAATAATACTATATTGATATTCTAATGCCACTGTACCTACTATACGCGAGGAGAATGGAACGCGAAAATGTCATAAGGCAGATAATCGATCTCCAGTTGATATCCTATTGATAGTATTCTTGTAGAAATTAACATGAAGCGATAAAAATGATTGAACGAAAGCTGCTAGTGCACACGTGTAAAAAAAGTACTGTACGAAATAAGAAAAGATAAAAATTGTCCGAAAGCTCGAATATAAATGTGATAAAAATTGATTATCAACCGCGTGAATTGAATAAATACAGAAGCTCTTATCGTACTCCGACGAGACTAAAAAGAAAATTTGAGAGGCGTTTCTTAAAACAGAATCAATAAAAAATCTGAAAAGTTAATTTAACTGTAACTTTAAGCACTTTGATATCTATCCTCAGGACAGAGCGAACACTAAAAAGCTAATTCGTAATGGCAAATAAAACATGAAGAAGCCCCTCGTTAACTTCACAAAGTAGTCACGAACGTATCTCTATTTATCTCAAGCCTATCGATCGATTATATGGATATTGATCGCATACTATATTTCATATGAGTAAATACGAGATAATGCATTACTAAAATTAAATGCGTTTCGCAAATTCAGAGAATCTCTCTGAGATAGCTGACAGCTTTCGTAGGGTGGGAGAAAAACCAGTCCACTCATTTATCATTTCGGCATATGGTACTCTAAATGAGAATTTTCGTCATCACCGAGCGTAATAATGAGTAAGTGGCTGCAACATTGATTAAAGCAATCGTGACTTTTCTTCATAGTCAAACACACTCTAAAAATAGCGATGCCTATATAATTCTCACTGTGTTGGTGTTAATTAATATTAACGCCAATATGATGTGGATTTAACATCATGGGTTTTAAATCCACACCATGGTGTTGATATAAACACCAGAGGTTTGAAATTCACACCATGTTGGTGTTAATATTAATACTAACATAAGTGAGAATTATATAGACACCGCACGAGTGTTAAATCCATACTAGAGGTGTTGAATTCATATTGATATTTTTTAGAGTGTACGAAATGTCTTAAAAACGTGAGAGAACTAATTAGGTAATTTTACATTTTACAAGATTTAAAGATTTTACAACGTGACACAATCCACGCGATTCGATGCAATCTGTAGGATATGGGTATGGTCAATGTAATGCTACAAATACTTTGAAGC
Organism: Mycetomoellerius zeteki; assembly: GCF_001594055.1. Classification (NCBI taxonomy): domain Eukaryota; kingdom Metazoa; phylum Arthropoda; class Insecta; order Hymenoptera; family Formicidae; genus Mycetomoellerius; species Mycetomoellerius zeteki. The sequence continues at coordinate 373,498 of NW_017258032.1, read as the reverse complement.
ATTCTTTAATTGGTTAATTCATAAAATTCTTTCTTCTGGATTGGTCAATCAAATGCTTCAAATAAGGTTAGTCCGATAATTCTTAATTTCTCGTTCGTGAGTCGTTTTTATCGCGTTCCCTTGGCTGTTTTTTTTTTTTTTTTTATTACAATTCATTTTCTCGGCAACACAAAAATTGTCATAAGTGTTTATCGTAAGTCAAGAATCAACGTATATAAAGCATATGGACCTACAATGAGAGTAATATTACGCAGTAATTACTACTTATAGCTTAAGCTATAAGAAATTGACCAATCATTATAGTTGATTATTCTCCTCACATTCGACTGTGATTGGTCGATTTCTTACTGCTTACAACTTTACCACATAACTCCAATTGCAGACGACCCTATAGCTTTGAAGTTTAAAGTAATAACGAAATAGAAAATCCAAAATGTTGATTTGCTTACTGCTTACTGCTCAAGTTTTTTTGTGTATCATAGTCTTTAAGACTCTATTGGAGGTAGTTACAATAAATCCTGTGTTGACTTACGACTCTGTTGGACAATTACGACAAGTTACGACAAACTTTGTGCTTACGCTATTTCTCGCAACTTACAAAGGGATTTGAAAAAACGGAGGATAGCGGCACCTCCACGGGCTGATAAGCCATCATCTCCGTGCGCACGTGTCGGGCTAAAGATCCGTCGTGGGAAAGATCCGATGCGGCGTCCCTCTCGCATCCTTGCGACTTGTCGCGGCTCTTAAAGACGCGCCGCGCTGAATTGCGGCGCGCCTCCGCGAATGCGATTCCTCGCAACAACATCGCGCGACGTCGATATCACATCATGAAAGAAAGGTGTTTTATCGCACTCGACAAATAGAACTACGGTTTTGTCAACCCTCGGCGATAAAAAGGAACACTGATCGATTCGCGCGAGGTCTTTGCTTATGCTGATGTAATTTAAACATCAAGATTCGCACGACGCGATCGAATCGAGGGAATAGTCTACGGAGAGATAAGTCCGCAATTGTTAAATTTGCAACTGTGAATGGGCAAAGAAATTTGTACGAATACGGTAAAGTGCAAAAACGCGCACGCAACTGTTGTAAGATTCGATCCTTCGCTCGGATAACTCGATCAGTTCTGCAGGATCGAGCCGATATGTAAGAGCAATATGAGTTTTGCCCGTTATCAACGGATACTGGCTGATAACGAGGTACAATCTCATTTGAAAATGCTTGCTCGGCGTGTTTCGCACATGGAGTGAAAGTACGAAAAAATGAAAAAGAAAAGATTTAAAAAATTAGCGGACATATACCAAATAATGAAATAAAATGCTACGGGAGTAGCATTTTTTTTACTTAGGAACGTTACATTCGTAGATTGTTTTTGAAATAAGATCGCGAGAGTCTTTAAAATGCACACCGTCGATTGCGCGAATTTGTATACAGATTGCGACACTCATAAAACGAAGAACTGCTGCTGTCAGAATTGTTAATCATTAATCAAAGACGAAGTTGAATAATTTCGTATCGGACTGTACCAATCTTATTCACCTAGCTTTTTTTCTCATTCATCATGTATTGACCTATACTATGTTAATTCGCACGTTTATTTTTTTTATAGAACTCCTGCATCTAATTAAGCAACGTAATAATTACAGATTAAATGACTTTATACATATGCTTTTGTAATGATCATACTGTACGTTGATATAATTTGCATATTGGATCCCAAATAACTTGCCTATTGGTTTCAAACTAGAATGCAAACATCTTAATTATCAAAAATTATGCGGGAGATGCGTTTCTTTAAAGTAATTTCATTATTAAGATAATTTTTATGTGAAGATTAAAATCTCATTATTGCAAGCGAGTCTTGTTTAATTTATGCTGCACGTGGAAGAAGTTTTTTGTACGTGGTACATATATGTGTAGCACTCTGATCAAGAAACATGATGTAACGCGCTATAAACATAATAATTGAAAAAACGTATTGATGTTTGCTTTACACTTTTCTAAGTAAAGTTTCTCTATGTTGACAATTTTTTATTCAAAAAACAAGTTGTAATTTTATATTATATATATGATACACAGAAAATAAAAATAAATATAATTTTTGTACAAAATAAAAAAAAAAGATTTCAGAAAAGATTTGATAAAAGATTTTAATTTAGATGCCATATAAATTTTAGATATTCGATAAATGTATACTTTTTAATATGTTTAATACACATGACTTTTTAACTTTTAAAATGTTTTATACATTATGTACAGAAGGAATTGGGAACTGTAAGCTGTGGCTGTGTCTCAGTCGCGATTCGAAGAGCGAGCCGACTCAATCGCGGAGTGATCCCCGAAGAAGCGCACATCGCGTTAACAGAGCTGACATTCATCATATCGAAACGCTTTCTACACGGACTGTACATTGCTAAGTCCGTCGTTCGACTCCTACCAAGATTAAGGTAATGCTCGGCTGATATGATACAATAGTTATGTAGTCTTTTCAGTGCTCTATGGTGCTTCCGCTGGATGGCCGCGACATTTACGAGACCTTAGTGGAAAGAAAGGTACGATCCTATTGTCACATCCCTTGTCACATGATTCGCACACGCTTAATATTACTCATTTAGATGAAGATTAGATTAAATGTCATCTCTGAGAAAACCAAATGGAAACGAAGAAAACTTGCATCTCTGAGAATTAGAAATCTTAAGAATTATGACTTTTACTTAAAGCTTACTTTCATATATAAATCCTGCACCTTAAGTCTTGCGACATTAAGTTTATAAAAATTAATTCAATTAAAACATTTAAAGAAATCCCATAAGAAGACCATAAGAAATCCCATAAGAAGACATAAAGATAAATATCTTTTATGGAAAAGTCAAAAAGCTCACCGTAGCGTAAGATGAAATTTTTGGTTTCCGCTATGGGAAACCACTACAATCACCAATGGAAGAAGTCGTGCAGAGACTGAAACAGTAAAAGAGCATATAATTAGTAACTTAAATTTTGCATTAAAGCTACATCTAACGATCTCAAGCTTTTATCATATTAAAGAAATCACTCTTTTTGTAAAATTGGCTAGATATGCAATTCTTATCATGGTTGCGTGTATCATCCTTTGTCTACTAAATGCATTGTTCGCTTTATCATCAAATTAGTATATTTACTATCGTGTCATTCTGTGTCCTACTTGGCAAAGATCTATACTTCGTCCAAATGTAATTTCTGTAAGAAATAACAGTTGCAACATTGTGTCTAAAGTGAGAAAGAGTTTTTGCAGTGACAGAATCATAATTATAGAAATCATGTCAAATAGAAATTGTTTGTCATCGAATAATGTCTTCGGTACAGAAATGCTGGAAAAAAAATGAAGCAAAAGGTACGGTAGAAAAGAGGTGGGAAAATCGCAAAACGGAGCCCCTTATCGCAGAGTTTATCTCTCTCTCGCTTTTTTAGGTTATAAGGATATTATATCTCAGAGAGAGAGATACTCGGTGCAAAGTACAAGGTACAAATGATTACAAGATACTTTAACTATCCCGGATACACCTGTCCGCCCCTCCCTGCGTGTTTTCACAGGCGGGGTGAACAATAAAAGCCCGCAAGCGATTCGGACGACAGTCGAAGGATCAGATCAGCTGTTGACGTCGCGAATCGGTGACGCGTGCATCGAACTAACGTTTACGGGGCCGATACCTCGCGGATCACGAGCTCATTAGGTGTTTTCGTATAAAGGAACTCAGTGATGACTGTGCTGAGTGCTCCTTTAATGTATCGATTGAATTATTCTCGCAGTAACCTCAGGCGAACTTGGACGGAAATAGGTTAAAGGACGGCGTCGCCGTTAAAGGACGGGACACGGGACGGCGGATTCGATCGCTTACCGTGCGTCGATGTCTGCCGCACATTCTTATTTCTTGCTCGAGAAAATATACAGAGAGATACGCGTCAACGCTACCGCGTGCACGTTCACGTCACTGACATTTCCCCGGGACGAAGCACCGGGACTGACCGGGACACAGCAGTAGCACCGTACACTCCCGCGCGTCGCGTTCGCCTCCAGGACCGTGGCGAGTGGACCGAATGACGTGAAGCAAGTCACGAGACGAAACGAGTTGAAGGACGCGCGCGGACGAACAAACGAGCCGAGAGTCCGAGAGGCGCCAGGCCGCGGCCGCGTCACGGTAGACCGACGTCGAAAGTATTACGTTAAATATAGGATGCAAAATCGTAAGGCCTACGTGATCCACGAGCGCCTCGCGAGATGCGCATACGACCGAGCGATACTCTCGGCGCCGTTTATCGCCTCCTGCCTGAAGTTAGGCGCTTTACGGCGCTTTACGATTCGAACGCGTCGTGGTCGTACCTTGATATCCTATGCATCGTGACTATAGATTTGTATTTGTATAGACAGATCGCGCGCATTTTTTGTTGAAACTTGAATTAGCATTGGCTGCGTTCAGCAGACTCAACAGTTTTGCAACCGTTTTATGATTGTCTGCTGAGATAGGACCATTCTTCTAGATCTAAAAGTATGATCCAATTAGCGCGAAGGAAACTTATAACAGTTGCAAAACAAACGTTCTGCTGAACGCACCCATTATTAAGAGAATAATGATTCAGATGCTTTCCTTATTCAATTTACAAGGAGAGGAAAATAAAAAAGAGCAATTGCCTTCTTTACTTTTAGGCCGGTATTCATAATAATAAGTTCTTATTTCAAGACAGTATAAAGCCTATTCTACAATTGTGTAGGCGTAGTTGTAAATGGTTGTAGTTGCAAAAATTAATCAGTCATAGTTAAGTACGAAGAGAATATTTTCTTCGAAGAGACTGTAGTTCATCAATTCTAATATAAATGCAGTGGCTGCGTTTAGCAGAAAAAGCAGTTTTGCAATTGTTGTAAAATATTTTGATATGATTGGTTTAAGCCCGGTTGTTCCACCTTTTGGTATATTTTACCTGTTGGGTAAGTAGCAAGATTATCCAATTATATACGCGGATTGCCAGCTTTATCTAACAGGTAAAATTTACCAAAAGGTGAAACAACTGGCCCTTACATAGGGTCCGATTCAAGCTCACAGTTCTATCAGTGCTTACGACATTAATGGTCGGTCCGAAACAAATAGCGTGCTAAAATTCTTCTATTTTGGACTGGTCGTAAGCACAATTATTAAAGATATTCATGAATGAAATTTTGATGAACAGTATAAAAATTATAGGAGCCGTTATATTCTCTTGTAGTTATATACTCACTTGATCATTAGGGTCATCATCAAATTCTTGTGCCTCTGGGGATGAAATATATATAAAAATATACTACTTGAAGACCATTACTGGGGTGCGTTCCAAAACTCGACTCTATCAACTCCGAGTATCTTTTATCCTTGTTCTTCACCGAATGTTGAACAAGGATAAAAGATACTCGGAGTTGATAGAGTCGAATTTTGGAACGCACCCCTGAACTATCAACCTCGTTACTCTTATCAATGGGAATTTGAACACTTTCTTGATTGATCAAATTTTTGTTTCTTTTTTTATATACATTCTTAATGAGACTTGTTATATAATTTATATCTGAAAATAATAAAAAGCTAGCCTCAAAAATGTAATTAACAAAAGGTTATTTCCTTTTGATCAACAATGTTATAGCTGATTATAATATAATTACATAATACAAAAATTCATTAATCTTTTTACCTTTAGTGATCTTTGCAGCGTTTTGTGATGAAAGTTTCAAAATAATCGTTTCGCCAGTATCTTCCACAAAAACAAGAAATTAACTGATCTGACATCGTAAAAAAAATTCCAAACTTTATTATACTTTATTTGAGGTTATAATTTCTTCTTGTAGTTGTGAATTTAGCATTATGTAACATGTTTGTATAACTACTTGCAACTGAATATATTACGTGTTGTCATGTTCAACTTGCCTTTTCTTTCTAAAATGTTCGAAACCGTTATTTTTCCCGCATTTCTGACGTCACGTAACCATAATGCTCACGGCCTCAGCAGCCTCATCTTTCATCTAGGGCCGCGGTCCGATTCACGCTCACACGTTTAAAAATCATTTCATCCTTGTTGTTTTTTCAAATGTTGAACAAAGGCAAATAATGCTCATGAGCGTTGTCAGCATGAATCGAACCACGATCTAGGGGCACTCTAAGCACCGTGAGTGCTACGTAACTATGACGTCACTGTGTTCACACTGGCGCTGCAAGCATGAAACGGACCAACCATAAGCAATCGGGAACGCACTAATAACGCTATAAACGTGAATCGAACCGCGGCCATAGACTATGTTTACACTGTGCATTTAGGCCGCGACCTATACAATAGATGTCCTTGTTTATCCTGTAGATTAAACAAAGACATCTATCGTATAGGTCGCGGACTAAGCGCACGGTGTAAACGTAGCCATAGTTAGATTCAATGAGGAATTAAGAGCAAGACCAATCATATTAAAGAATTTTGCAACAGTTGCAAAGCTGCTTTTTCTACTGCACAGGTAGCAAAATTTGTCATTTTGACGTCATATTTTGGGCCTTTACTGACCATTATTGACGTCTTAATGAAGTCAAATTGACGTTCGAATGTCACAGACGATTGACATTATCGGTGAGCCGTCATTTTGACGTTATATCTTGGTCCTTTACTGACCATTATACTACCCAACTGGCGACTTATGACGTCACGGAATGACGTTATGAAAATGACGTCAGTATGCCGTCACGAAATGACATCATATTGATGTCATAAATGACGTTGAATGAAACCTATGGTCACTTTTTGGTCACTTGGCGTCATTTGTACAAACATAACTTGAATTTAACGTCAAAATGACAAACTTTGCTACCTGGGTGAATGCAGCCAATTACTTATGACTACGTATGCTTACGTAATGTAAAATGAGCTTAATGTTTTAAGATATTAATACAGCACATTTGTGATTGATTTACATATGTATGTGACATCTTAAGACTATACCCAAATAGAATAACAAGTCATTATGATGTCAAAATGACTCTAAAATGATCATTAAAAGTCATTTTTTAATTAGTCATTTTCTTTTAATGTCATTTTGACAATATCGTGACTTGTTCTGCTAATTGAATATTTATGGATAGTTTTCAAATTAAAAGTCTGTTCGCGTTACTTGAAATCCCTCAAAATTTTTGAACTTAAAATAAGACAGATACATATTTGGGCGTCGAAAAGAGAGAAAGCGAAGATGCTGAGTGCAAAAAGTACAAACAACGCGTTTGTACGAACAAACCTTAAGAATCGATTATAGGTCTGTTCTTTTTAACTAAAGTTCTTGCATGGTTCATCTTCCTTCCTTTTTTCTCTACGTTGCAGCGTTGGAAAGAAAAAGAGAAAAGATGAACCCCGTGCAAGAAGTTCAGCTAAAACGACGGACCTCTCTTATGAATACCGGTTTTAGATGCTCATTCTTTCTCTCTCTTCTCCCCTCCTCTTTCCCCCCTCCTCTCATATTTCCTCTACATTGTCTTTATTCAACATATTATGTGACAAAACATCAGTCACACATATCTTCGTTCTTCAAATTAATATACAATTTAACATGTAAGTCTACGATTCAAAATTTTGTGATTTAAAATATATTGTCTTTATATATATGACTTTGTCTTATGTATAAATGAAAGTGGAAGAGTGCAAAAAGTAGTAAAAGAAAAAATAACGTTGTATAAATTTAAATCGGTTAATTTAGCCGATAGAAAGATAGTTTTAAATATAATGTGTTGACCTAAAAGTGCCTAATTTTAGACATGAAAATGTAAAGTAAATGAAGCGAAAATACGAACGATATTTCACGCCAAGTATCAACTTTCACAGTAATCACAGTCGCGGTTCTCTTTCGGCTATGACTTCACATCGAGCGTACTCGAGTATAAATGGTTCTTAATTGTATTTTCGAGCAAAATTTTCATTAGATTTTGTTGTGGGATTGTTGAATTATTACAGCTTTTTTGAGAAAAATGATTAAGTTAAAATCATTATACATAAAACTTGATTGTATTTTATTATTAATTTTAATTTTCACAGCTAGTTGCATAGCTCTTTTTCGCTAACTTCACATTAAACAGTCAGTACACTCGAATAAACTGATGGCTCTTGTGTTAGATTTTTTCCAGTATTTCTGCCTTTTTGGAAAAAGTTATTAAATTATTACAATTATTACGGTACAACTCGATTGCATATTTATACAACAATTCAATTTAAATTCATACTTCGTTTTAGATTTCATAAATCTTTTTCTTCTTAGGTATAAAAATAAGGTACACACATATATATACATATATATATATGTTTGCCGAGATGTTAATATTACGATTTATTATAACAATATAATCTTTAATGTAATTTCAACTATTTTATCATTCGATTAAATACCTACTAATAATGATTTTATGACTTAATAACGATAATTTTAGAAATTATTTTACTTGATACTTTCGCGAAATATTTCAAACGTGTGTTGATGTTTATTCTAAACAAATTTCATTTTAAAATATATATATTTTATATATTATATATCCTTAACGAAAAAGACGCCATTCTTCTTTCTTTCAACGACCGAAACGCTTTTTTTTCTTTTATTTCCTGATCATTGTCCTCAAATAAGTATTTCTCGCCGATATATGTATTTGCGTTGCATCAATCATAATATCCGATAACGAGTTGTTGTTTCCGCAATGTGGCGGCCATATTTCCCCGTCGCACGCATACCTATGAGCGAGCATTTGTAATTACGCAACACGCATGCACGTGTGTATTCGCAACGGGATCGAAGCAGCATTGTATTGCATGTAGCTTATTATTTCCGAAAATTCGATACCCGTTTCGTCTTCGCCGTCAGTTTCGACAGCCGACGCGAGAGCGCGCGTCGTCGATGGCGCATGCGCTATACAGCTCGAACGTCTACCTACGACGTCTAGGAACAATTCGTTCTGAATGTGACGTAACTTGCCGCCCATGAATTTGAAACGAGTATCGATGTCGATTTGATCTTCTGTGTAAATTCAGTTTTTAATGTGTGATAAAAAATCATTTTTTCCTGCCAAGTTTCATTTTTGTGTATAAATATAAATATTACTTATGTGTGTAAACAACATCAAAATTTATTTCTCACCGGAATTGTAACCTTCGTTTTGCATTTTCTAATAAAATAGATACGCGATGCATTCAAAAACAATTCGCCTCTAAACATATTTTTTCGTCCAAGAGAATTAGCCGTTTGTCCCGCAAAAAAATAATAAGTGTAGTAAGCCTTTAAAAATTAATTAATCACAGTTGAATGTCAGAAGAATAATCGACTGATTGGTCAATTTCTTAAGGTTCAAGGCTTGCTACTCTTATTGTGTGTTTGCGAGGTTAAGAATTAGAGAATTTAAGAATGATTACATGCAATGTTCTAGATGAATCATGTCCCACGCTTGCAATTTTCAAACTTCTGCACTCTTCGTGACATATAAATGACGCAAGAACGTTTTAGTACTATGTAAACTAATAAAAAATATTTATTTTAGCAAACTAAAATCTTAACTAAATCTTCCGAGAATTTTATAAGTTTGTTTATTGTTTTGCATTGAAAATGACCCGATCGGTGTCGAAACGTTTGCATGTATGTAAGAAAGTTTATTAAATATTCTTTATGTTATAACTGGCTCATAGCCCATTCTTTTTACTACTGATTTATTCTGATTGAGCCATATAGATAATTTATTTATTTTAGATTGATTAAAATTAATCAAATTTGATAAAATAGAGATTTCACGCGAAAATAAATTCGAGACGATTTTTTACAAACGTCTGTCAGTGGAAGATTCGATTGTGAGAATAGCGATGACGGTATTGACGAGTACTAAATCGCGCCGTTCACTCGCGCTTTTCGCGAGGCGCGACCACCGTTCGCCGCCTAGAGAATTTTTCTGCCCGATGGCTGGCAACCTGGGATATCGATTGTCATTATTTATATCGTACGTTTCCTCTTCAGTCATCGATTCACTTTTTACATTTTACATTTTTACAGTAATGAGAGAGTTAAGTTTTTCCTACGGGCGTATGGTACTTTAAGTTAGCCCCCACATGTGTGATCATAGGTGTTGTTGAAGGGGAGTCGAGTGTGTGAAGAGAATGACGGATAGCCAGCAGCAGTTTTGCTTGCGGTGGAATAACTTTCAGGCGAACATCACGAGCCAGTTCGAGGCGCTGCGAGATGACGAGGACTTCGTCGACGTTACCTTCGCGTGCGACGGCAGGCGACTCCAGGCGCACAAGGTCGTCCTTTCCGCGTGCAGCCCTTACTTCAAGGAGTTGTTCAAGGTTAGAAAACCATTTTCTTCCCGCTCCCCACCTTAGACGTATCCCGTCCCTCGTCCCCCTCCCCTTCCCCCTGCTCCCTTCATCCTCTCCCTCGCTCTCCCCTGGCAACTCTTCGCCCCTTTCCGCCTCCTCGCTTATTCCCTGTTCACCCAATGAGCGCGCGCGCGCGCGCACATGCTATGGGTGCGTGTAGGTGTGCGTGCGTTTGCGTGGATATGCACACACAACATGCATTTCCTTCGTTTCATCTCGCGATGAATAATTTCAAAATTACACAATACCTATTTACGCGACGACCTCTCACGCGTCTTATCTTTTTCGTCGAGCCTCTGGCTCATTTCGAAACGAGGCGTACTCGTGCGCGTGGTTACGTCACGACATGCATTTACTTTTCGCCCTCCGCCCGCGTCCCTCCCTGTCCTCCCCCTGTCCTCTCCCCCTAATTGCCCCAGCCTTTCGTGACCGCGCCGAACAAAATTTATAATTGCTGCCCGGCAATTAACGCGCCGGCCAGGCAAAGCTGGCAGAGGGAGTCGATAAACGACCGATGGCTCCGCCGCATACGTTTGTTCAATGAACGGTGTTCGCGCTCTCTTGGAGATGAAATTATGCAACCGTAATCTGCTCTCTTATCTCTAATATATATGTATATTTTTTTTTCACAAAAGAGATATGATTGAGTGCAATTACCTAAATGATATGATATTACAATATTGGATTGAAATTGTAAGGGAGGAGATAATGGATTATAGAGAATTTTAAAGATTTTTTGCGTTTTTTCTCATGTGATAATACATCTAATTGAGAATTAATATGGAAAACTGAAAATGTAAAATTAAATTATTAACTCAACAATGCTAGCATTTTTTCGAGAGATTATCTATAGTAGTATAGTCACTTATGCAAAACGGTGAATACAGTTAATTTAATCAAACTGATCATTATGTAATATGTACTTGATAAAATTTTAAGAAAACAAATTTAATTATGATATAATATCTCTCTCTCTCTCTCTAACTGATATTTTTTTTAAGAAAACAAAATTAATCATGATAACTTTTTTCATAATTTTTTCATTTTGTTAATTTTTTTGCTCTCTTTTGATAAATACTATATAACATGTTTGAGATTATTTTATAGCATATGATTAATAATTTCATGGGATTTATTTTGCAGACCAATCCCTGCAAGCATCCGATAATTTTTATGCGGGATGTTGAATTCGAACATTTACAATCACTATTGGAATTTATGTATGCTGGAGAGGTAAATATCTCGCAGGCAGAGTTACCTACGTTTCTACGTACTGCTGAATCTCTTCAAATTCGTGGCCTCACCGACTCCCAAAGCAATCAGCACAACAACGAAAAGGTATGTTTTATACGAGTTTGCACATACACGGTATTTGTGTCACGCCCGTATGTACTATAATGCACTATTTTTAAATTTGTAGCATTTGAACACAAATAACATCCATGCATCAAATGGCCGTGATCTGATCTCGCCAAGCTTTGACGATGAACGCAGTAAAACTCCACCACCTTCAAGCCCTCCACCACTAAAAAGGCTGTGTAAAAGAAGTGATTCACCTCCAGTTTCTAGTCCAGCACCCACTGTGCCGCCTTGTGCTACCATTGCACCACGTTCGCGCCCACTTATCGAGCCTCAAGTTCAGCTCGATTGTTATAAAGATCTCGATATCGTTGAGGTATTTTACACTATACATTTACATATTTTTGATACGTTTCGTGTATATACACAGAGATTTTTTCAAAGATATGTTTACAATATTAATATGCACTCTATTTTCAGCCAAAAATAGAATTACCTGAATATGGCAGTGATGACGATTGCTCACCTAAACAGGAAGCTAATGCATTACCCAGTGGATTTCTCAGCTTGGATAGTGGTATGGAAGTGTTACCATCTTATCCATCATCTTATCAAGGTAATTACAAGTTATTTTATTGAAAATTAAAAGTTATTTTGTAAAAATATTTTGTAAAATCAATAAATGAATTGTTTAAATATATATTTTAATCTTTTTTTTATTACTTATTTGTTGAAAATGTCAAATCACTAAAATTTATATATCTATTTTAGGAAACCAGAACGTAGAAGGAGGAATGCCAGGTCCATCACATGGGAGTACAGAATTGAATCAAGAACAGCAAGGTGAGTCAAAATTTATTATTTTTTGGTAGTGCGAGCACCATTACAAACAGCAACAACCTAGCCATTACATCACAAATGTCAAATGTGAGTAGAAACAAGGAAGCAGAAAGGAATCTTGATGGTTTGAAATGGTAAGCTCGTGTGTAGCTCGGTAGGTCTTGGTAGGTGGTAGGAGACATTTGACACTCGGAGGCTGTAACAGGCCTGAGTCCACAGAGTGCAGTTTGCAGTTAAGCAGCTGTGTTGTATGAACGTTACCGAAATAGCCCGGAAACTTGAATCATTAACAATTAAGTCCTGCGTGTACATATTCAAAAACAACCCCATCCCATTATGCTTTATAATCTTTTGTTTTCCTGCTTCACGTATATTAATGCATACATATATACATACACTAGATTGCCCTGGTAAAATGTTTAGCTCATTCATATAGAAAGAATAATTGCTTATTAAAAAGTTAACACTCAGACAATACTATCAACAAAGACTTATAATCATTTGCTTTTTTGATTACTAATTATAAATGCTATATTTACATGTGACAAGTTTTTAAATTGGCTTGTACATATTGCTTCGAATCGAATTAATGTAATATGATGAAATGATATGATTAGTGTTATATATTTTTTGCATTATAATTACATTAAAATCGAGTTGTTGAATAAAATAAATGAAAGTGTAATATCTGGGATTTGTATCTGTAATTTCTCTATAATGTACATCTTATATTGATATTTGTGTTTTCCATTCACATAAAATTATTTTGGATTGCCATCTTCTTTTTTGCTTATAAAATCAAATATTATAATTAATCAAAATTTGCATTTATTCATCGAGTGATTTACAACTAAAACTCATGCTACCACATATCAAAATAAATTACGAATCTGTGTCTACATGTCTGTAACAATGTTTAATCTTCTGTTTAAAAACATTATGTGTATACGTAATAGAAAAAAATTTAAGATGTACAGTAAACATGCTAAAACAAGATTTTCACTAATTTACTGATTCTCATTATTCATCGATTCATGCTTACCATTGTTTTCAAACTATATGTTTTTTCTTACTGCATTACCATTGTTTTGTCTGCCAAACATATTTGACTCATCGCATCCTTGCAAGTGATACTCTTGCGGGGGGATCCTTTTTGTACTGTACCGTGCAGGCAGCAAAAATTGGGTAGCGCTAAATAGGGTTGTTTGCTGGTTGTTGCTGTCCTGTGGTGGGTGGTATCATTCTGATATTATACGTGGTGTGACAAGGCGTGGTGCTATGCTGTGGTAACGTGCAATGCTGTGGGCTGCTACCGGTTAGAGCAAGTTGTGTGTGTGTTGCAGCTGACCTGCGTAAACTGCACTCGCTGGACCCACGCCCCTGTCCTGTGTGCAACCGCATGTACAGTAACTTGTCCAACCTGCGGCAGCACATGCGCCTCATCCACAACCCTCAGAGTGTCACTTGCCCTCTATGTAACAAGCCATTCAAGACCAAGCTGTACCTGAAGCGTCACCTGGTCAGTTTCCACGAACTCAGTGTGGCAGACAGGCAACGTCAGGAAGAGATCTACCAACATCAAGTTAAGGTTCAGGTCCAGGGACAGGGACAGGGACAAACGCAGGTTCAGGGAGGAGCTCAAGCTCAGACCCAAACACAAGTTCAGGCTCAAACACAAGCTCAGATTCAAGCTCAGACTCAGGTGGATAATAAGGTGCTTTTAGCGGCTCCTGCACCACCTACTCGGGGTACTACCGAGGAAGGTGGGGCTAGCGGTGGTGGAAACACCACAGAACCAAAGCTCAGATCGTATCAGGCACAAGCTGGCGATAATGCTTATCCGGTAGAAGTAACGCAGATTGGTGATTCAAAGCATTTTGCTAGTGGGATGTTGCAATTCGATGCTACGTATCACTAATGTGTGTACAGGATTTATTTATTTTTTAATCTATCGCGCCCAGTATCATTTTGTGATATAGTAACGAATCGAGTTTATCTTTATTGTTTAGTGAACTTGTGATTCAATAGGAAACGTATCTTCGTAGTTGACCGACAAGTAGATAGAAATAACGTTACGACACAAGGCTGATTCCGTATTTAATAATCAGGTCCTGCGCTCAAGTGCGCAGATGTATAACTTATAATTTTTAATCTTTTCAAATGCGTATGCAATTCTTGTCGCACGAACACGAGTGGAGGACAAGATGTCAAATCCGATTGACGGTCGCGTACTTCATTGTTTTCGTCCGTAATAAGACGCCTACATAGATCATTCGAATGATCATTCATACGAAGGTCGACAGTGTATATAGGTTTGGGAGACTAGTTTACATATAAAAGTCCCGTGCCTATTCATCGTAAAGATGAACGCTGATGAGGGAGAGAACGACTAAAATGCCGATGGTGGAGCAGCCATCCCACCTCGTACTGATAATTCTGCAGCCGGATACTTGTTGTTTTATTTAATGCTATACAGTGTTATACAGACTACAGATATTTACTACAATATTATATTCTTACAGAGGATTATATTTACTTTATTATTGCAACGCAATGTGCAATGACATAGCTCGTACATGATATATTTTTCACATGCATACATTGCAATATACAGCCAATTGACAGCTCAACAGAGTAATAATATTTATTATTAACAGAGTTATCAACAAACCGTGATCGCAATAATGCAGCAGATTGAATTTAACAATATATAATAAGAAGGCAATGTCTCTGCTGGTTTCTTGTTTTTAAATGTGGAAGGCTTGTCTTTCAAGTACTTCTACCTCAATGATATATATATTTATGGAAATAGTATAAGGATGCTCATTTTATTTTTTATTCTCGTAGACAGATTTATACATATAGAGGGATTGTAATATACTCTCATGATATATTTACGTAATAAATATATCTAAGTTATATTTTTGAATTTGTATTTAATTTTTTATTTACTTTAATCGGGAAACGATTTTTAAAAATATTTTAAATATTAAAATACAGTATTTATGTATCAAGAAATATTTTGCACCAGCAAACTTTATGCATGTAGCAATAACTTTGTAAGACAGATACTATATATATTTTACAGGAAGGAAAAGGTTTTTTTTTGGAAATAGTGTTACAGATTTTATAAGATTTTTTTTTAAGATTTAGTATTAATATGCATTTGTTGTAATTTCAATATATGTATATATCTTTATTTCTGGGATGATTTCAGTAATCATCCGTTTCTGCCTCTTATTTTGCACGTAACTTGCTTCTATTATTTTTTAACAGGGGATATTCAGTTTCAGCTTTCTATAAAAGTAAACCAGCATAGATATCTGCCATACAATTCCATAGCCATAGTACCACACAGTACAACTCAGGATCTTTTATATTATATTTTACAGATGACAATAGTTCCATAAGTACGATTTATAATAACGATTCTAGGAAATGGAGCACAGAGTATGTTCCCTAGAATCGTAACTTTTTAAGTCGTACCATTCATATGACAGGCTCCTTACCTCACATACAATCAAATTACTAAACAGATGCAGCTATATATTATTATAATATATTTACATACAACAACTTAACAATAGTACTGGGACGTTGCAACGACTGCAACTAACACAGATTGCCGATATTATACAAACGGTTTTTATTATCTGTTATTACATTGGTAAGTGATTGCAATGTTTTTTTACAAGTTAAACATACTACGAATATACATTCAAGATTTTTGTTTACGATATAAATGGATGCCCAGCACAACTGACAATTAGTACCGAAATAAGATTAGATTATAAATGTTGCATATCATATTATAATATTGTTATACATTTGCCAAGCAGTGTTACATTCATCAACTCTCAGGCTTCGGATCATATACAGATTTCATTTCGCTTTTTTCAATACTGAATAGTGCTTCTTTTAATATATAATATATATAATATATAATATTACATTATATGTAATCTATATACAATTACACAGATAAAAATTCAGCTATTAATTTGTATAATACAATATTTTGTAGAACAAGAGAGAAAGACAGATATTTTTCCTCTGTTATTTGATGAAATATCACATTTCTCGTTCTACTATTAGCTCGTTTTAAGCTAACAGTAAATAATCTACGATAGATATTTACAAGAGTATTATTTATATTATTAAATTGTTTTTAGTATTTGCTTTTAATCATTTTGGTATCCATTCGATCCTTTGCCTGAGATCCATATACTGTGTATATCAGAGTGATGTGTTACAGAATGTCACATAATAGTAAGCATCATTTGACAGGCCGGACTTCGCTGGGCATTAAAACCGGTTATCTAGCTAATATCACAATACAATTTCGAACACTCACTGTTATAATTGCGATTATATTACGAATTCAAATGGTGTGCAAACATTCCGAAGCACGGAACAGCAAAGAAGACAACAGAGAACAGAAAACGAGAAAGGTAAAAAAAAAAGAAAGAGAGAAAACAAAAAAAAGAAATGGAACGATGATATTATCGATTGAACGAGCACACTTACAGCTAATAGAAAAAAAAACTCGCAAAGAATTTTGCATAGTATTTTTTGGGTCTAACAATGCAATTTACCGTATATTAAATGAAAAGGGATATTGGCGACATATATATACATATGCCGTGAGAAGTATCTCTTAGTGATGAAATACGAACAGTACTTGCCATTTTTCCAAAAGAACTCGATGAGTAGGTACAGCAAGCTCACTGAAAAAAAGTATCTTTTGTCTGCGATAATAAGTTTTAACTTTATCCTACTGCGATTTAGCATTTGTATCATGCGTTGTTACGATTATTATTGCTATTACAATAACTACTACCGCTATCAATATCAATACCACCATTACTACTACTATTACTACTACTATAACTATTACTACTACTATTACTACTGTCCTACTACGATTACTATTATTATCACCGTTAATCCAAAACTTTGGACGCATGTATATTGTCTCGAGAATGCTTTATGTTCAAAAAAAACTTATATCAGTTTCCTGCGACGTGCGTTACGACGTGCGTTGCTTTTCACGGTCATGAAAACCATTATCTTTTAGCGCATTTAATTATGTGTTGTATATATGTAAATTATTATGTAATTTGTATGCGCGACACAAAAAAAAGGTAACTCGTGTATTCGATCGCTAGCTGTTACTAATATAGATGTAGCTGTAAGGAATATTACTTTGAGGGAAGATGGTAGAAGGTTTCTCTTTTAAACGATGAACATCTTTCTATTTTGTGTTAGCGAAACGTATTTGATCGCAACAAATTGATTTATATTATTATTTACTCAGTAATTCAAAATGAAAAATTTTATTCTAGTCATAAAAACGCGACACTTTGCATTCAATGAAATTTATATTATTTGGAATTGTGGTTATCAGTATTAATATGTTAGAATATCTAAATTGAAAGAGAGAGATTAATAGTATTAAAATACTTTGAGAAAATATTTTTTGGGGAAGTATTCGTTTCGTATTATACCTTGTTTGAGAAAATATTTTTTTCAAAAATATATATATAATGGACTGTTATTTTTAAGATTATACGTTTTTAATATATTTTCTAGATATATTTTCAATTAATATATATGTTACAGTTTAAGAAACAAGTCCAGTGTGCAAGAATATATGGTACTTAATGTTTTTAATTATCATCTTGTTACGATTATTATCATATGGCAAAATTGTATTATTAATTTTAAAAATAAATTTTTAATCCCCTATATTGATATATGGTATTAGCATAAATTCTTAGGTAGAATTTATGCGTGAGCGTAGTAATACTACTTTTAAGGTAAAACTATTGACCTATTGAGGAAAAAAAATTGAAGAGAAGGTTAAAATTGTGGTAATATCATAAATACAAAAAAAAAAAATACGTCATGATGTCTTCGTTCGAATGAGAAACCGCATTTTTTAACGCAATATAATCTACATAATTTTTTATCTAAATTCTGTTCCCGATCGTCATGTCGATCCTTTACGAGTGTACTTTTTCAAAAATATATAAGCTTAAGAAATAGAGTTAGATTTGAGAGTACGCTCGAGAGACAAAAATGCGAAATTTTCGATGTAAATAGCGGCAATTTTTCCAATATGACCGTATCGAGGAATATTTCGCTTCTAAAGTAGTCACACACGCTAATATTTAAGTATGATATTTATTCGAATCATGGCGTATCCGAAGTAAGTTATTCTCTAAGTAAAAAGGTAGGTCAATAGCGTCTCGTGCTATCCCATGTATAATTATATAATTATAATTATAACGGCAATTGCATTGCAAAAATATACATACGACTGATTTTCGATGAGTGCGAGTGTGAGTGCGCGGTATGTACTGAATTAAAACGTATAAGAAAAATGAAAGAGGAAAGAAGTGAAGTACAGTAGCTTGTACTTGGCGGAATTTCTGAACAGATAATTGATGAGAAAATTCGTATCGGCTTCCTCTTTGCCACGCGTGAAAGAAAAAAGAATATCGCGTATGCGAGAAACCTATCGAGGTTCTCAATAGAAACTCCAAGATCGTACACAAAAAGAAAGTTGAATTCACCTTAGATTTATGGAAGAGTAAATTCTTCCTGTTTGCATAGATTTTTTAAAATATAATAGGATGAGATTTCTCGATTACTAGGCATTTCATTTTTTAAATTTAGGTAGACTTTTTATTAAGTCTGATTGAAGTCTGAATGATAAGTATTTGAATAGCTATTGGCAAAAGTCGTTATCTCTACTTGAAATTTTTTTGGTAAGCGAAAAAATGTATAATTGTATAATTTATCTCATTCAGGCTACCAATAAGATCTTTTTCTGAATAATTAAGAAAAATTCAATTTTTTAATTATGTATTAAAGATAATAGAATGCACTTGGTTAGTTTAGCAGGAGAAAGGATTTTAGCTAATTTTGAAAGTATCTGCCATTTTTATTAAATGTAACTGATGGATATAATTACATTTGCAACAGTAGGGATTTGAGGATTTAGTTTCCTTTCTCCCTACAGCAATAGAGATTTAACTTCTTTTACAATTAAATTTACTTTTCTCCCTTAATTTTATGGGATTTGAAATTGTTTCAGCACATTTTAAAACATTCAATTCGTAACTAAAGGGTTATGGAGGAATCCAGAAGTTTCATATCTAATTTATTTATATTTTTGAATATAACTGCTTTTGCATATCGGCTATATTTATTTAAGTAGCATGAACGTTTAACAACTAAGAATAAATACAACTCTTGCTAGTTCCTATCGGGACACTCATTAGGTGAAACAATTTTATAGTGACAAAACTGATAGAATAAAAAAAAATCGATGAAGTGCTCTTTTTAGGCTGATCGTGTGGGTTCTACGAAAGTGACTTATTATTGGCTTAATGTAAACGCGACGGAAGTTGGCGGAAGAAAGTGCAAATTCTCCGATTTACGCTTTAAGATATAGATCTTCTTCTTGTTTTCAATAAGCAATTATCTGGACAGAATGAGCTCTGCATCAAAAAAAGAACGCGAATTCATAATACGATATTTACCGAGAGATGTATATTTTACTTTCGGCTAAAGTTCCCGCTAAATATTTTCTTCGTAAGAATTTGATACGCCACGATAATAATTTATTTATGATAACTATGCAATACTGCGTTATATTTAACTGACTAGCAGTCGGTGATGGGCGCAAAGTGATTTGACTGTATTTGGATACATGTGCAGACGTTATGAATTTGAATATGTTTTTATTGTGAAACATTTTAGATATTTTTGCAAATTGTAGCTACTGTCGTAAAAGAAACTGATAACGAGAGAATATATTAGACAATATGTAACTTTTACTTCCAATAATATGATAAATAATTTTGATCAATTTTTATGTATTGATTACATAAATGTGCTGATAGCAACATAACTTTCAGATGTAATCTGTATATTTTTCTATGCTATATTTTTCTAATATTTCTTTTATTTTACACGATTTATTAGAAACATTTAGAAGTAGTTACATGTACAAAAATGCATTCATGCGCATGTATCCGAGGCCCAACACTACAAGTAGCTTAAGCATCGTTGAGCTTGCATCAAGTACGCTTGCAATTTACTGCACATACGCTGCACTTAATTTATCGGAGATTATCTGGAGCAAGACTTGAACCTTTGTGCATAGATATGTGTCGCGAACACGATTTAATTCATCTTTTGCACTATTATTGCAAAGCGCAACGAGCGAAGAGTCTTGTGACTGTTGTGATTACTGAACGAATGATGAAGTTGTATAGAGGGTACCTCCATATTCCGTTATTCGTCAGAAATAGCTTTTATGTTATTCTTTAAGTTTATCTTATCACGAGATCACAAAGGAAAATTTTAAGGTGGATCTTTAGAAGAGTTAGTGCAAATCGTGATATTTGCGAAGATGGATAGTATTATATGTTGCCGTCCATTTTTTAATATGATAGAGTGATTTAATTTATTTTGACTTTCACTGATGTTAAAAAATTTACGGGATATTTTAACATATGTGTACCGATCCAACGCGATTCATTGTTAATTTCAATTTTTACAGATGTAGCTTTAAAAAAATCTATCATTTTGTGTTGCGTAAATCGAAAAATTTATATTACGACGTATAATTTTTTATTTCCATGTGAATTAATAGAATGAATAATTAATTTAATTCTAAACTAAAACGATTTTAAAATATTTGAATCGATATTTTGTCTTCAAAAAAGCACGTATTGATTACATCGTTAACTTAGTTGTCTCAATCCCATTTGTTGTTTGATTATTCGCGACAGAAAATGTAATTTTGTTTCATATTATTCTAAAAATCTATTTCAAAAAGAAAAAAATGCACAAATGGTTACCTCGAAGAAAGCTTGCGAAGGATCGCGCGGCATTGTTGAGTCGCATCACGTATAAACCCTATACATGTATACAACGTGCGTTAATTTCGCTAGCGACAGGTGCATCAAGTAGCCATAGATTTGTAATCAAGTGTGCTTTCCACCTCGTCCCCGCGTTTTTGCGACACGCAGACAACATGAGAATCTCAATGTTTTATCGCAATGTCCCCCGTTGCTCGATTGACGTGGGTCTCTCGCAGTTGTCGCAAAATACGATACTAAGCATAATCCTACTATAATAGCGATGTTCCTATCTTACGTTCGTGTTTTTGTACGTGTTTCGATCGCGAAAAGAAAAAAAGGAGATTATCCCGCGAACCTTCTCGGCTACGAAAAACAAGTTCTCGTTGAATAATCGCGAGACTTTCTGTCTGGTTTAGCGCAATATCCCATCGTAGCGACTCGTTCTGTACCCAAAATTTTGTCAAACGATAATATTTGAATAAAGTAATTCACATTTGTACGGAATATGCATTGCGTTATTTTTACGAGATTGCGTAGAAAAGAAAGATGAAACACATTATACTGAATCAACCTTGAACCATACACATACACTGAAAAAAAGATTTACTAAATGTTCATAAATGTTGGTTTGAATAGTACTAACTGAACATTTACTTACATTAAATAAATATTTACTAAATTAAAAAAAATGATACTTAAATCAAATAAATGATTTTTATACCAAATAAATATATATTTACGTTCAGTAAATATTTAGTTAGTATTATTAAAAAAAATATTCATTAAAAGTTAATAAATTTTTTTAAATATAACTACACAATATATATATATATATAGTATATATCTTTATATTTTTTCTAAATATACAGCATAAATACACGAGTAAACATACATTAGAAATGTCGGAATATTCGCCGACATAAATGGACAAGTTCGAAATAGTACAACTACGTTAAGATGCAACAACGACGATGTCCGGAGAAAATGATATTCTAGAATATCCTAGCTCTGAGAGAGCGAGAGAGAAAAACTTCAATTTAGGAGATTCGAGTTGCAGGCATCACCTCAAGATATTGCGATATCGTAATTGTCTGACAATCGGGGATTCAAATTTAAACCGTGGATCTCCGATCTTAGCAGCGAGATCGGCGAGAAACGAGAGAAGATGTTAAGGGAGAGAGAGGAAAGAAATAAAAAGAGAAAGAAAAAAAGATGAATAGAGGAGGCGGAGGTGTTGGTGGAAGATGGACGCAGATGGACAGAGGAATTAATCTAGATTGGTCGGCTGGTGTGTTGCAGCCACCGGTTTCAATACGGAGGCAGTGGGACCATCGCCATTGGCATCGATAATGATATCGAGTGTTACCGGCGCCGTGGAGCCGGTCTGTACCTGGGATACCCCGCGGCCTTGCCCGCGCTGTGGCCGCTTCTACAGCAACAACAGTAATCTACGGAGACATCTCAGATCAGCCCATGCGACCGCCCCCGACCTCCTCGAGCTGACATCGCTACAACGGAAAACCCTGGTATTGCCGCCGCAGCTGATCTCCGACATCCCTCCCTCCTTCGTTGGAGGACCGTAGCAGTTGTCGAATTGATAGATCGATCAGGTTGAGACGTTCTGACATTGGAGGTCTTCACCAGAGGATACCGTTGTTACAACGACGACATTCTTGAGACATTGATATTTGTAATGTTAAACGGACTTAGTGAACCGACGAGTTCTCTCAACGCCGAAGATATGATCGTCAGGGCATTATTGCCAGATATTGGTGCACACACAATATATAACTATCAATATACTACATTTTTGATGTGAAATTAATGTTTAATAGAGAATTAATGAAAAGGTTGTCTCTTCTTAATTGAAAATACAAAATATTGCAAAAATGAGCAATGAAACTATTGTAAGATTTTCTTTTCGACAGTTACTAGGTTGCGTGGACTCTATGAAAATTTGATGAAAGTTTGTGATATTTTATTTTAATTCTTTTTTTTACGTACCTTCTCACTTTACCTGCGCAATGATTAATTTATCGATTAAGAGATTGTTGCAGTGACGATATTCAATAACCACAGTATCTTATGAACGTGTTACTTTAAAGCGGCGAAAGTTCAGTGAAAGTAATTTATTTTGTCTGCAGAAACATTCCTGTGACTCTTTGAAGTGTCATATAATTATTAAGTTATATTTTTAGGAATGCTATATCATACAATTTGAAATATTTTGCTGAATTTAATAAGTTAAAAAGATACACTGTCATAAAAGAAATAGACATCCTTTTACATAAAAAAAATAAAGACTTCTCGGAGAACATTTGTTTTTTAACTTTCTCTCTCTTTCTCTCTCTCTCTCTCTCTCTTTTCTTATCCGTACATTATATATCACTCACAGAAAAGATAGCTTTTCTGAATATTTTTTTCATAAACGGTAAGTGTAATATTGTTTTTTCTAAAACAGCAATTATCGAGTTTGACGTTTGGTGTGCGTCGCAGAAATAACTACATGTAATAAGTAGGTCCAGCATTCTTTCCACGAGGTTTACGACGATACTCGAAAATCACGAAATTAAACACAGGTCCTTTCGCAATTGATGATTACAGCACGAAGAGTACGTCGTGGTAGACCGCGGCTCGGAACCAGAGGTGGCAAACACTCGTCGCCGTCCGTTCACAGAAACTCACCCTCCAGGAGTGACTGGCTTGGACCTTTAGACATGAGAACTACCCCGCCAGCCGCGATGCCTGCCTTCCGTGGATTCGAGGAGTCTTCATCGGATGGCGTGGTCAGTACTGTAAATCTGATACACTCGTAAATATCATTTAACAGCAACATAATATTATAATTTCACACTCAACAATACAAATATAATATAACACTTGCTATACGTAACAGTTACATTGTTGAATGTGAAATTATAATATTGATTGAAATTACAATATTATGTTATATTGTTAGTGTTTACTGGTAACTGCATTGCGTTATATAAATACACGCCCATACGCATTTGATAAAGCAATATTTTTGACGTTTTTGTTGGTTTAAGTGCCTTCATGTACCTTTTTTTCCATTTTTTAAAATGTGACTAATGTGATAGTAATGTTATACCATGACCTTATAGAATGTTAATGCTCTTCTCATGTTTCTTGTAGGTCCACTTAGGTGAGGGTATAGCTGTATGCGAGGAACAACTAAGGGCCGTCAAGTGGAGTGACTATCGCAAGTTGACGCGTGGATTAGCCGCAATATTATTCAGCCCGACGGAGCTGGCGACATGCTCTGTTACCGGTCAACGTTGGAGCCGTGCCGGCACGGCTACTGAACGTCCTGTGAAACCTGCCCTTGACAAGGCTAAGGTTCAAGCTATTATATGTAAGTGCGCGATGAAATAAGAAAGCATATGTCAAAGAACATGTCAGAAAATTTTTTTTTCTGAGCGCGCATCAACACACAGTTCTATAAACCTTTCTTTCCAAGCATCGACTTTAGTTTACTTATCTATGCTGTTGTAGCTTACGTAACGTCAAGGTTTCCGTCAGTAGACGTTAGCAGCGTGAAACAGGTTTTGGCGTACAAGTGCAAAGAGAACTCCACCGCCCTCAAGATGAAGTCTATACGATACATATGGTAAGTCTCGACGATTCTTTTACCACCGTTCTCATAAGCAGGATTTTCTATGGCTACGTTTACACCGCGGCTTATACTCTAAATTTGACTTGAATTATTTAGGTCCTTTGCTAGGAACACTTGATAGGTGACCTGGTTCCTCGTTCTTTAGCGTAACTTTGATGTAAAGTCGCACACTACCTGATCTATAAAGGTTGGCATCAAATTGTTAATTATCAAACTGTTAACTGTCAAACTATCAACATAATCTCGGATTTTCGATTAAAAAAGAAGAGTTAAAATCACGACGCTGAGACCACGAAAATACTTCAGGTCGATGTAAATGGACTGATGGCTGGATCTATCTTGGGTTACAATATAGGTCAGGTCACACATAAGTCTATGGATGTAAACGAGATATATGTGGCCATATGTAAAAAAGGTCCCATCTTCGTATTCCTTTCGTATCTAATTGCAGCGATAGACAGGACACAGACACGTCACCGCGGGGTGAGTCCGAGGACAAGTGAGAGGGGGTCCAGGGTGCGTGTAGGGTGCAGCCCGCCCCTCAGTTTCGTAGCGTCCTCCCGCACCCTACATCCGATATGGTCCACTCGTCGCAGCGCTCCCGGGTCCAGCGAGGCCATGGCGATCATTGTAACAATAATAGCAACAAACAGTGCGTCGATGGACGTTTACGGCACAACCACGAAGAAGGGTACAGAGGCAACTCGTCTCTCACGTCATCCACGCAGGCAGGTCTTGAAAAGTTGATGCCTCTGCACACGCTTCACGGCGTATTTCATTCCACCCTACGAACGGCGACGGCTTCATATATTTAATTGTTGGTTTAGCCAGCTCGATCGAAATCTAATCTTAGAAGGGTAGAAAAAGAAGCGTATTACGTAATATTACAGATCGTTTTGCTATACGGTCTAAACGACATTAAATATTCAACGTTCATTAACTTTCTTTATCTCTTTTTTTTTTGCCGTGAACATTTCCAGATTTTCATGGCAGGAACGATCGATTTTTTCTCGCACGTTCTAAAAAGAAAGAGATTAACATGCTTATAAATAGAAAAGATACACTGGAAACGCGGTTTGTGAAGCACAAGCACGGTAGATAAATATATTGAATAGAATGTTTGACAAGCTCGCGTAAAATAGTAGAAATGCGTTGTTTTGAAAGTAGGAAAGTTAATAAGGGTGGAAATGAGTAATTGTTCGATTATATTGCAGCAAGATTAATCGTATTATATGGGATCTTAAATTGGTACTCCGAATATACACGAGTATACAGAGTATATCATTTTTGGAAGCTGCTGGTTGCTTCGTAGTGATTAAAATTATTCATATTTACAAATCGCGGCTAACAGCTTTAAAAAATTTGATATACTTGAGTAGAATAAAAAAAAAACATCAATATCGGGCTTACTTAGGATATATGTATATACATTCAAATGTCCGTATCGCGAATTTATCGGAACGAAACGTTATCCCTACCGTGAACTTTTTCCTCAGTTTCTATTTTCATTTTAATGACGACAACGTCATGGCGTGCTATGCTTTTTACTCGTCTTTTTTGCACTTTTTAACGTGAACATTTGTAAAATGGAAATAGTGAAAGGGCAGCGCAAGAGGAGAAACATTCATTTCATGGGCATTCATCTGGTTCGCAATACGGACATCTGATTGTAAATGAAGAATTTAAAAAGAAAAACGAGTTAACGAGTTAACGAGTTAACGAGACGCGATGAAGGATTATTACATGGCTGCGTTCTTGTCAGAGAAAAAAATCGTCCCTTCGTGTGTGTGCGCGCGTTTCTCTTGTTAACAGGTAAGTCTATCTGGTACGCAATACGTTTCTTTTCTGTGCAATAATGTGAATCCTTCATGCGACACGTAAAAAAAAAAAGGAGAGAAGGAAGAGTACAGCTGTAAGGGCGAATTACGGAATGCAGCACGAAGGGGCGGTTCTATGCAAGAGCATATGTATATTAGGAAGATTTATTTGGTTTTGGCTGTGAGCTGCGACCACATGCGAAGGAGGAGATCCGTGTGGCTCTAATGAAAGAGAACGCACCCTTCCAGAGTGAAGGCGGGTGATAAATAGTGAGAAGGCAATATTATAAAGAAAAAAAAGAATAAGAAATGTTATTAAAAAATAGCATGGTCGGACGGACCAGTCCGATCCTACCGGGATACAAGGGTAGACTTTCACATAGAGTACGCCTAATATATAAAGATATAGTATAAATGTATAAATACAAAATAATATAAATATATTATAAATATATTATAGTAATATATATATTACTATATTTAATATATATATTATTAACAAAATAAATGAACTTATATATTATTTGTTGGGAGAGCATATTACATATATTACACATATTTAATATATTTAGGATATTTATTTGTTGATTTGGTGATATATATATATATATATACACATACATACATATAATATATATGATTTTTATAAAGGTGGCTCGCGCGCGGTATGGAGAGGCCGGCCTATAAAAGCGTTTCAAAAAAAAAGAAAAAAATCACAGCGAAGAAAATGGGTGCATGCAGATTTTATCGACGATATGTATATGATATGAAATAATTGAAGTGTTCTTGCACGATTGCAGCTTTCGTCGATCTAGGCCCCTATTCTTGAAAGGAAACGTATACGAAAAACTAGGGAAATACTATAGTGTACGTAACGTATACTATAGAATATTCCCAAGTTTTTCGTATACGTTTCTTTTCAAGAATAGAAGTTTAAATCGTTACACTTATATTGAAACAATTTGATAACAAGTGTGATCGTGCAACATATTTGTCTTCTAAAGCACAGAGGTTTTAACGATTTTTTCTTAACTAGCAGAACAATTTACATGCGATTGCAATTTATCAATTTACGAAATTAGCTGACTGATTAAGCCCGGTTCAGATTGTTTGCTTTCGTCATTAACAACGAAAGTAAGAGAATGCGCTTTTAGGATAATCACACGAAAAGTAATAGCAACGAGAGAAAAAACTTAATTATCGAGTTTAATAATTAACTGTTATTTCAGCGCGTTCGATTAAATTTCTTATATAATGGATGGTATTAAAAATTTCATTAAAAAAAGGGATTAAACGTAGTATGGTACTGTGATTTGTTACTACTCGTTTAACGATAACTAATCGAACAGCCTAAGATAAGAGCAGTCCTTTTATCGCTGGCCTAATGTTACTTATAATTTAAGAGGTCCAAAATATCGATACTGCTTTCTCTTTTATCGTTAAGTCTATTAGAGAAATTATATTTTGTTTATATAATTTAATTTTTTCCTTATTTAATCATATACAGAGGTTAGTACACGGAAAGAGTATTTAATTTAACATAATTAATGTATTTTTTAATTTAGATGTGAGAGAAAGGAAATATCATTCGGGGTGAAGCACTGAATCGGCCTTAATTACGATACTCACTACAGTCTATTGCAGAAACGCGCTCGAAGTGACGGCGCGTGTGTATACATACATGTATTCATGCATATACATCGCATAACATACTCGCCATATCTATATATACACTCAGTCACGCAGCACTCTCGTATTTGCGAATTTGCGCATTGACGAGACATTGGAATGAACGAACTACTTTCTTGTTTTTTGGATTAAAAAAATATACATTTTTTCGCGTGAAAGAAAAAATTTATAAAGGACTTTTTGATGTGCGAATTAATTAAGGAATGAAATGATACTTTTCAAGCTGATGATTACTAAGAATAAATTTCGTTGATTAATCATTGAATCATTTTGAAATTTATTTAAGAAATATTATATTGATTGCTATTATTATGTGTGATACACACCGCCTTGATAACGAGAAACGCCACGATTAAAATAAATACCGAAACAGTAGGAATGTGGGGAAAGACACGCATCTATTATCCTAATTAATGTACTTTACTTCATACCGTTTAATGAAGTTTGATATCACTTTAGCGATGATGCTGTTTACTCTGTAGTAATACGTTTCGTTTCGCTAACTGGAACTTCCATTAATTTTTTTTTTTTCTTTTCATAAAGTGCAATTTTTTTTTTGTTGATTTTGCGGTAATTTTCGCGGATTTGCATCTTTTCATGCTTACACGTGTGTTACATACAGAGCATGCGAAGGCCACAGTAGAAGTATATCGTAGCGTTTTGACTCTTCGATCGTTCACGTAGTCATCCCAGCGTAGACAAACGAGCTTGTAAATAGTCACCGAATGTTATACGATTACAAAATAACGAACTAATGACGACAGTGAAACACGTCGCGGGGAGGGGTATCTCCCGCGAAGTGGAACCCCTCGTTACCAAGCGCCTACGACTATACGATTAGCATATTGTTCTGAACAGAGAATGGACCTCGCGTGCAAGTCGTTGAATTAGAATATCGTAATCTCGTCTTTGAAACACGAATTACAGTTAAGCGAGACAAATTCTCCCTCATATGAGATGCGGAATCTTGGCCAAAAGAAGACAACGGAGAATCTTCGGTAAATCGTAAAAGAAGATAAGTGCCAACGCGAGAACGTACGAAATTTCAGAGTCCACTTCTCTTTTCGGATCACGGGAGAGTAGCGTGTGCATATTTACCTGTGTACTAAGCATACCCGTAAATAAAACCTAATTTCCAACGAAGAATATTAAAGGAACGGGATCGTTACAACATTTACGCGTATAGATAGTTCGCGGAGTAGGTTTAAAAACAAAAAGGGTATCGAACGATGGAGTTAAATGAGCGAGAGAAAGAGAGCGAGCGAGAGAGAATGAGCGACAGTTGTGAAAATGGAAAAAGGGTGGAAGGGAAGATTGAGGATTTTGACTGGACAAGTAACATACTCCATGCCTTATAATAATAGGTAATAAAGTACGCGTAAGCATAAATAGATCTATTTAACTAGCGAGTTAAGAATTAGGGAGATCGCATTGTGTGTTCTCTCTTTCTAGCGCACTTGGCGATGGGAACTAAATCGTTAAGATGAAACAGAGAACAATTTTTATTCGTCGCAATAACGTACAGCAGATAAAAAGCAGAGCTTTGTGTGATTAATAAATTTTTCAGCGGCGTCTTGAATTCCCAGCGCTCCGTGCATGCTTTGTAAATGACAAGTGAATGCTAATCGAAGTATTTGAGCGAACAAAAGTGCACGATGATCGAAACAAACGAGATTCTCTTAAATTATATTACTATATATATTCCATGTATAGAGTAGGCGTCATTGATGCCTTCCGGCTTGAAATTTATAATTTTCTCCGATCGTACACATCATATCTATATACACTGTTAAAAAAAAAAAAGAAATTTACTTCCGTTACGGAAGCAAATTTCTTTTTTTTTTTAACAATGAATAGATATGTGCATCGGAGGAAATTATAAATTCAATCCGGAAGGCACCAATGACGCCTACTGTACACATCCATATTTATTGCACTTTCATAAGTGCTAA
This sequence comes from Mycetomoellerius zeteki, assembly GCF_001594055.1. NCBI lineage: Eukaryota > Metazoa > Arthropoda > Insecta > Hymenoptera > Formicidae > Mycetomoellerius > Mycetomoellerius zeteki. Next base: position 343,017 of record NW_017258032.1, on the reverse strand, counting down.
TTGCGGGCAACAAACGTATAATAATTTAATAGCGATAAAATGAATAAAAGATACAGGAATACAGAAATTGAAAATGAAAAATGTCGAAAATTATTGGCGTCACTTGTTTCATTCGTTGTGCGCTTTCGTTTCTTTCAATTGTAGTTAGGGAAAGTGATGCCGCTAAGTCGAACGATGCTGCGTGATTTGGTGTAGTTTTTAATTGCTTTACTACGGGCCGAGACGAAGTAATCGCTGAGGGGGGTCAAGTTAGAATGCACATCGTAGTTTGTGGCTTGTATGCTTTGAATAATTATTTTGGAATCCCGTTTCAACTAAATTATTTCTCAGTCATTTACATTTGAATATTCGATATTATATTTCTTCTTCATATAAACTGGATTTAGTATGAGTGGTATTAGTATTTCCAATTAAATGTGAAAATTTCTACGCCGCAATAATGCTCCTTGTATTACTTAAGAAACGTCGTTGCAAATGTTTCTCGATTACGATCGACGTTGCATTTTTGTCGAATTAGTAACGAAATTTAGAAATCAGCGACAAACGTCACTAGCTGGTATTATGATTTCTCCTACATACACGCGCAACATCAATTACGAGCAATTTGTCCAAAGATAATCGCATCTCTTATGGTTACCATGTAATAGCCCAGACAACATTACGTCCAAAATGCGGATATAAGACATCTTATGTCTGCATTTTGGATGTAATGTTGTCTGGGAGAACACACCGAGCGCTTTATCTCGTAGGTAACGCGTAGTCCCTAAAAGCTGTGAAAACGATAGCGACGAAATCGATCGTTAATATTTATTTAGATGCGCGATTCATAATAGACGGTAAGTCATCCTGGAGATGGATGTTTTCTTTTTGTCGAACCTTAGTTGTTGAATATTAACTCTAATTGATATGATTTACTTACAGAGTGTAAAAAAGATTGGCAGACCTTGCATTATGATAACAATTTGTATTTATACAAATCCTTTGTAATATTCATTTGAACATTGTAAATTTTTGCGCATGTTTTTATATTATTTATGTATTTATATATCAGTTATTATATATGAATACAGAAAGATAAGAATTAATTGGTAAAATTTTTAAATAGATATGTATTTTGTAAGGTCTAATCAGAATCTTTTTACACTATTTAGGATTGAAATCCTTGTCTATAGACTATTTCATACTCATAGCATTGGCGAACAAGTTTCTGGGAATTCTTTGAGAAACTACGACACAACAGTAATGTCATTATTGAAAGTTTTCTTTTATAGAATCAGGAATTTATCGGGAAAGTTTGCGCGATTTGAACAGTTTCTAAAGAGACATTTTCACAGAAACTATTCGCTAGGAAAAATAGCGTCACGTGGTAATACTTTTAATTTGTAGTAAGTATCCATTTTGTTCGTCGATTTGATTTAATACATCAACAGAATTTCTAATTGCGAAAATCACAAAATAATTATGAATTATTTACAAGAATGATATATCTAGCGAAATCTTGACTTTTAAATCGTTTTAATACTCTTCGATGCTTGAAAGAATCCCTGGAAAAACATGACAAAGGTCACTTTTAACGATCGTTTAAAAAGCTAATACGAAAGAACTATTCATCTGACGGATTACGTGATACATATTCCATTTTCAACGCTTTTTCAGGGATTACTCTAGTTAGATAAGTGGTGAAAGGTGAAAATGCAATTTATATGCATTATAATTCTTAGAGTAACGGTAGATTGCGATGAAAAATATACCGCTGAGCGGCTAGTGAAACATATTTATGCAATAATAGAGTAATAAGTAGAGAAGTGCATAAGAGAATATTCACGCGCGAATGTCTCGAAAGAGTTATTCTGACAGCGATCGAAAATCGTGATCCACGTGACGCGAAGCTTTCCTTAAAATCGTTAGCAATATCGTCGAGGGAACTTCGAAGATCGAGATTGGGAGAGGTGGGCTCGATCTTCGAGCAATATTCTCGCGATTGTGATACGCTATAATAATCGTCAGATATCTTAATCCGTTAGCGCGGTTTATTATTCTGATTTGTTGTGTCATTTCGAACTTCTGTGTTATTTTTAATAAATCCATGGATTATTTTGTTTCTACGCCTATCTTTATTTCTGCTCGATCCCGGATTTTTTCGATTCCTTTGATTTTTTAATTTTTTTTAACTTTCGTAATTTGTTTTACAAAAACAAAGTAGCTAAAATAAGTGCTATCTCTCAATTTCGCTACCATATTTCCATGATAAATTTTTCTTTTAATTAATATACTCGTAAACATATATATTTAATTTACATTTAATTTCTCACGATTTCCATTACTTAGTTCAAAGATTACCGCGACACGCAGCTTGGTTCGTTCTGAGAAAGGCGTCACCTTCAAGTCAATGCACGAAACAGCAGCAATAAGCGATATTGTTAATTAACTAGATATAGCGTTTGTCGAAAAGCGCCAAGAAAGTGATTCAAGACAAACGTTAGACATTGCGTTTGCCGATCGGGCGCCAGCGATTCGACAAACTCGCAGAGACGGGAACTTTGATGCCGATTTTTATGATTGCTACGTGCGCGAAGATTTTTAAAGCAATATCGAAAGCAGATTCGAAGGTGGAATATAAGAACAACGAGGTAAATGTTATGGGTGTTAATATTATACATCTACAAAACGATGCTTCTCGTAATACAAGTTATCGTGAAAAAGGATAATATGGAAAATGGTAGATATATTATTAAGATATACCTTTCAAGACATAATCGAGGAAAATTTGTCCTTAATGAAAATTCACATCTGTTAGTTATAATTCTTTTATTTTTAATATAAAAAAGTTTATGTAACTATTGAATAAAATGAAAATTAATTGAATTGAGTTAATCTAATATGAATAATCTGAGCTAATATGAAGCTTAGAAGATTGTAGTTAAATAAAGTTAATTAGAGAAAAGTTTTATTGTTTCATTATTGTTACGTTTAATTTAATAAAGACATTTTAATTTAATTTCTAGTGCTCCATTGAATAATCTTACGACGAATTTTCGTTAAAGATAATCGAAAGTAAATTTCGTGAAGGAAAACGTCTCGTTAAACGAGAATATATGTAAACGGTTATCTTCGATAAGTTTTACTCTCGTACAGAAACAAATGGATCATCAAAGTGTTCTGATAAAGTTCGCCCGGCGCTCTAACGGCATTAAATAATAATACCGTAATTGTGATAAAAATAGTTAATTAGTAGGTAAACATTACATATACGATGTAACGATCGTCGACGCGATTACAACGACGATCCACGACGGTAGATAAGAGGCAGATTATTGCGAGTAAAATAAATGCATACAGGGATGATAAAGATATTACATAAGGGATAAAAATCATTATTGCGTATAATCGATAATAAGCGATCAGATAGTTTATAACAGACCCGTAGAGACCAGTGATAGGTAGAGAAGTATGTATAACATATTAACGAATATCGGACTACCACTGCGATGTAAACAAGTAAACGATGTACTTATTATATACATTAGTCAATGTTCAATGTTGAGATATTTATCTGAAATAAAATACATATACGTTGTTTACACCATATTGTCTACGTAAAAAATATCATTTTTCCACTGTTCTAGGTAAGAATATCCTTTATTCTAAAATACACTTTAAATGCCCTTTTATCAAATTTTACGATAAAATTATCTATTTATAATTTCATATACCATGTATTTTTTTAATATGCATTTTATATATGGATAAAGTAAATTTATAATTTTTTAAACTGCTTTTATAAATGTCTCAGTAGCCGGATATGTCCTAGTTTCCGATCATTTATTGAGGAAACGGTTATTATTAAATATTTATAAACAAATCTTAAAAATTAAATAGAATTTATTATAATGAGCCGAGATATATCATTTATAGAATGATTAACTTAATCATTAATTATTTTAAGTGATTTTTGTAGCGCTGAAAAGAAGCTTTTTAATCACTTTTTGAAAGTAATGTCTTACTTTCTCATTAAAAAATAATCTTTTGAGTATACATTCCACATCGTTTTTTTATTTAAGTCAATTTTCTGTATAAATATTTTAATATCCAGTTATTGTTACCTAAATTTAAAACTGTTTCAATGTCCATTTACATGTCTGTGACTGTCCGAATTTATAGATTCATAAAAATTAAGTAGATTCAAAAAAGTGAACAACATTGTTTATTATTACTTTTTATTAATAAAAAAATAATTAATATCAATGCGAGTCGACTAGCTGTGTGTATAATAAATTTATTTTACAATATAATGAATATAAACGTCTCGACCTATGTTTATGTAGGTCATCCTCATTGTCAGTACAAAAGTTAAATTTTAAAAGAATTAAGTATAAATTTAACATCGCATAAATGATTTAAAAAATCATATTTTTAATAAGGATTAACTCTTAGATATTAGGTCATTGGGATATTACCTTATTATGACACACAAAATTAATAAAATTCTGTACAAATACATATTCTATAATATATAAATTCTAAATAAAAAAGTTTAAAATCTACCTTAAATATTCTAACTTACTTCGGAATTTAGAATAAAATTCTACAATAGTGTTATGTACCATATGATGCGAAAAACAGATTTGAAAAATCGGAATAAATAGCTACTCACATAAAATATGTGTATCTTAAAATATATAATATATAAAATATATATGTAAAGCTTAAAATATACAAAATATATAATCTCGCGTTTACGCGCGCGAGATATAATTCATTATGTCTGATTTTATTGCAATTCAGTATTAATATTTATTTTAAAGCATCTTAACATAACATGAGAGATCCATGCATATGGAAAGTTTAATCATTTGGTAATCTATGGATTTATGAACAAAGCTTCTCAAGCTTTTCGCGAAAACTTGCTCCTTTATATTTCTAACTTATCATACTCGACATGATTTATGAGCTTATACTAATGCTAGATCCGATTTATACATGTTTTCACATACATTCATGCTACTCGCGAGTTTACAAAGTAAAAAGATAAATAGAAACATATGTCGAAGCTTTTAGGAATGTTTATTTATCGAAAAGCGAGGTAGTTTTTCAATATTTGATAAAGTTGATAAATGTTACTCTGAAATTTTGATCGATTAAATATTGCAAATATTTTTATTTCATATACAAGTTATTTTCAAAATAAACAGAAATTATGAGGTAAGTAATAAAACCTAATACTCAGTTTAAAATTTAAACCTGTATATTGTAATATAATTTATAAATATGAATGAATTGCATGATAAATTTTTATACATCACTTCTACTTTTGTTATTTTTATTAACAAAAAATATTGAAGTAAAAATATTATCAGTAATATATTATCGACAAAAAAATATGTGATTAATTATTATATTACAATCCATAAAACAGTTGGGCATGCTTGCATTTTACAATATCGTTTATGAATACTAGTTGTGAATCAATACTTACACGACTATTTGCAAGAAAAAATTGAATTACGTAAGTTGAAGTATTTCTGTTAAATTCTAAATGGAAAATGAAATATGTCAATCACTAAACATATTCGTATATATTGCAGTGTCATGCAAACCGTGGAAATGCCTGATCTTGCATGCTTCTTGTGTTATTCAAAATATTACATGTCGGCTTGATATTCATATGAAAGTATGTGATATGCATTTAAGAAAGAGAGTTCGGAAATAACATGGAGTGGCTCCGAGTTTCGGAGAGAAGTAAGTGATACAAAACTTTCGGCAGCTTGAAAACTTTTCTAAATCGCAAGGGACTTACAAAGATCCTCAAAGTCCGAAAACCGTTGATTCTCAGGGATTTGATCTATCTTGAAAGCCGCCGCGCGCCTGAAACGTTTCTTAAATCACAAGCTAAATCTTACATCGCGCGAAATCTCTTAGAATTTATATGGCCTCCGACAATGAAATATATTGCTGAACGAAGGAAGGAAAGTTTTGGAAAGTTTCACCGACTTTTTGTCGGCACGTCGACGAGGGTTTACCGGCCAAACGATTACTATAAGAACGAAAAATACTCGTAAGAACGAAGGTGGTTTTGGAGCCAATGGAACTACGAGAGAAAAGTGTTTAGTGCTATCCGCAGTTTAGAATCGGGAATGAAATCATTCTCTATTTCTCTCTCTTGGCACTTCAGATAGCTTTTGGCAAAATTGTTCAATACGTTCTATGAAGAACCTAGGCTTGTGTCTTAATATATCTAGTACCACTTCTAGCTAAATTAATTTCTTTTACTATATTTGTAGCAAACGCTAAAACATTTATTTAAACAATAAAAATTGATTGATGTTGAAAAATACAATTCTCTTTTTCCAATTTTTTTACAATTTTCTTTTATAAATATAGAATTATACAAAAAAAATTCACGCTGTATGCACGTATATATTACAGATTGTCCCATAGGAAGATGCTGAATCACGCACAGGGGGAATAGGAAAAATATTTTGTAATAAAAGATATTTGATAGTTTTGTTTGTATAAAGACAATCAAAAATATTTGTATTATTTAATAAATGCTTACAAAAATGCCAAATATCGCTAATCTTAATAATATATGTTTTCAAAGTGTTAAATTTTTAAAGCTGTATATTTCGAAAATTTAAAAAAACTTTATTCAACATCTCTTTTGATAAAAGAGATAGTAAGTAATTTAATATATTTCTAATTAAATAGTTACATATTCATATCTATCAGTTTTAATGACTTGTGATATTTGTTGGAAAAGCGGTCTCTACTCTTAATTTTTACAACAGTAAAAATTAAGTCGAAATCGTAATGCGGGGTCTACAATATAGAAGTCGTAGCAGTCGTAGGGTCTTAAGTCGTAGAAAATTGACCAATCACAGTCGAATATGAGAAGAATAATCAACTGTGATTGGTCAATTTTCTACGACTTAAGACCCTACAACCGCTACAACTTCTATTGTAGACTCCGCATTACGATTTCGACATTGAAAGTATACAGTTTCCTATGATTTCTTTTGTTTCAATGTCACAATTATTCCGATTGACGTCACAAAACGAGCTTCTTCGCGTAAATGTACGTTCGTATGTAGATACTCTGAAAGAAAAAGAAATAAACGGATAAAGTTCAGTTTCAATAGTCTCCAAGTTAACGATATGAAAAATGCTAAGTATATCCTATCTTCGCGCGCCCTCCCCCGCGCGCCCAGGTGGAGGGGCTGCGCGCGGGGTTGGTAGTGGTTCAGTATAGGGTGACGGTGACGGTTTCGAGTGACGGCCCGGAGGACGGAGGGTGCCGAACGGAGGAGGGTTAAAGGGTGTCCGCGTCGGTGGTAGGTGGCGAGTGGGGTGGTGGGGTCGAACGCTGGTGTGTGGCGGAATACTCTCTCTCTCTCTTTCTCTCTCTCTCTCTCTCTCTCTCTCTCTCTCTCTCTTTCTCCCTCACCCCGATCGGGGATGCTGGATCCACCGTCGGTGGAAACTTCAGTACGCGACCAGCCACCGACGTGTGTTTACGGTCCGAGGCTCCGGCGGAAGCGGCGAGAGAGTTGTTTGCGCTTCGGGGGTGAGAATACCTTTGTAACTTCCGTTCTCCACGCCGCCGCCGCCGCCACTATCCTCATCATCATCACTACTAACTTTGAATAGAATCGATCAGTTTCGCGCGTTATCGCACTAAAAAATAGGTTGGCAATTTTCAGGATCGCTGCCGGTTTGAATATGTCACGGATCGCCAGTTTTTATTCGGAACGAGCTGAGGATCGCTTTTTTCAATCATTCATCGCGAAGCGACGTTGAATTAAATAAAATTTTAGTGTATATATATATATAATATATATATATAGTTTAGTTTAAAAATTGTAAATGTAATAATGAATTATTTTAAAGAACGTTTAAACTAATAAACAACTAATTTAAAAGTAACGAGTGATTTTGATATCATTATGAGAATCGTTCTTTTTAAAATTGATAACAAGGGAAAATTCTTAAAATAATATATGATCACCAGTAAATAATACTGACTTTTAATATTCAAATAATTGTTCTAATTGTAATTTTATATCTTAATTAAAATCTGACGGTACTTTATATCTCTAAAGAAAGATATAATTACATTATACAGAAATAAACGTCGGTTCACTTGTTATTCTCATCAACAACTGACAGTTTCTGTAAATGTTCAAAGTTTGTTTCCGCCATTTGGCTATAACTCTAACGTTTAACGAAGGAAATGCGAACCAAAACTGTTTGCAAGCAAACAGTCAAAGTTTCGTTCGTCGTTTTAATTGGATATATTCCCCTCATTCCAGAATAACGTATGGAAATCTCGCAAACTTGCCCACAAGTTACCGAAGTTTCGTGTTGTTTCAGTGTCAAGGACCGTAGTATGCGCATTGACCTTAAAGCCGTCGGAATAACCAGGAAAGAGAGTTGAGAGAGCGATGGTAACGTTTTTGATTGATTTTCGTAAAAGCCAAGAAAGTTTAATCATACTTTTTGAGATGCCGACAAACTTGCAAAACGAATTAACAATCGCCTTTGTCATTGTCACATGTATTAGTTAACAATCTATTGATGAAAAGTCATACTAAAAGAGATTTTTATGAAAGTTTAATCGAAAAGTAATTTTCTTACGTCATGTATTAAAACTTGTACAACGAATTACAAATCATCGTTATTCAGTTAAAAAATTGAACGCAAATTGAAAATGATTGCCGATATTATGTATTCGTTAAGATTAAATATTCTTAATTACATTTTCCAAAGAAATAAGAGTTATTACATTTACATATTTTATGCTTGAATGTGAGTGTGTATTTATGAAATTAAAGTAATTGCCAATACCGTTATCGTTTCTGGAAATTTCAAATCCATTATCAAAATTGAGAGCTGATTTCCTACCCTTCCCTAGAAGAGGGAAACTCCTAATTAGCGTGAATTTTGGCTGAACATGGGAAATAACCCCAAGCTATTAACGTGCTTGTCGTGATTGCGATAATTGATATAAATGATTTTCATGATTTATCTATAAATTGCGCTTGATCTGGCGAAGATAATTATTAATTCCATGCAAAATTATTTGGAATGTATTATAGATGGATTATTTTTGCAACAATAAGAGAAAACGAGGTAACCGTTTTATTATTGGAAAATTCAATTGGTAACTGTCATTGGAGATAGATTTTCGAAGAGGTCACCCAGTCCGAGAAATAATATTTAAAATGGAAGTTTTTAAATTTTATTCGAAACTAACTATATTTTGAATTCATTCTCTTTTTCGTATCTAATTATATTTTAGAACGATTAGAGTATATATCTCAAGAATTATATAATAAAAAGAGGGATGTTCAAAAGTAAGCATTTGTTCATGTAACAATACTTTACTTACAAAAGTCACGGTTTGAATAACATTTTAATATCAAATTGGAAAATATATGCGGAAAAAGAAGAGAAAGAAAATAGAAACTTTTTCATCTGGAATTAACTTTTTATTATATATTCTGGAGATCAACTCCATCTCAATCCGAAACGCGTCATCTAGTTTGAATATTCTTGAAGCATGCTGGGATATTAAGCATTCGGCAATCCGTTCGACGGCGATTCGCACAACATTTCTGACATACAGCTCCAGCCAGAAACCAACGACGGAATAATCGCGATACACGGCATTCGCGTCGGTACTCTCAATGTCAAGGCGTTCGGTAATAGAAGTGCATCGGTTAAAAGGACGGTCGTCGCATCGGGAGCATCTGAAGCTCCTCACATAAGAACGCCAGGAACGCGATGCTCGGCACGCCGTGGCGGTGGCGATGCCGGTGCCGGTACCTGGTTTGTGGTAGAACACGTAACCGACGTTGGTGCACCGAGGCCGGCAGTAGTGGTGGTGATGGTAGTGGTGGTGATGGCGGTGGCGTAGGCGATGTGTAAAAGTGGTAGTGGCGTAGTAGAACGAGGGTAGTAGCGAGCATGGTGGTGGTGGTAGTAGTGGTGGTGGTAGTAGTAGCGATAATACATATAACGGAGAACGTAGTATGTAGCGTAGCGGCGGCTACGACGCCATGGCCGCCCCCGAGTTCATGAATGAACGACCACTTCGTTCTCGCACGAGCGCTAATGGGCTTCCTTTCTCGCGCGGCGAACCGTTTACGTATTTTTGTCGATGCGACGGACGTAACTCTCGCGGTTGAAGGCGCCGTCGATTATTGCGCCTAGGGTTAATTGCATCTTTCATCTGATTTACAATCCGAGAAACGGAACGGTCTACGCGGGAAGATTTTTGACATTCCTCATGCGGCGAATTGGATAAATTGGCGATCGTCGATTGAGGAGAAATTTTTTTTATTTCGGAAAAAACTTACTGAAAAATTTTTTTTGATAAAATAGAAGAAGGTAAAAATCGTAACGTCTTATATGTATACCCTACATTATACAATCTATCATTCTCTCAAGAATTTAATGTATTAAAAAATAAGTAAAAGTTCTAATATATAAAAAAAATGCTTCTTATAACCAAATTGTATTAATAAGCAAAAAATTATATTATTTTCGGTTGTGGCAATTATAACGTTTTTTCCGTGTAGCCTATAATGGAATTTTTGTTAAAAAAAGGAAAATTTTATCATTATTCACATGCTCAAATTGAATAAATTAGCGATCGCCGATTGAGAAGAAATTTTTTTTCATTTCGGGAAAGAATTCTCGAGAAACTTTTTTCGAAATGATACAATAGAAGAATGTAAAACTCGTATTGTCTTATATATTCTATATTAATTCATCATTCTTTCAAGAATTTGAGGTATTAAGAAATAAGTAAAAGTTCAGTAATAGTATTTAATATCTAAAGAAAAATTTCATTATCCTTTAATGAGATTTTTGTAAAAAAAAAAAGTTACTCGTCGATTAAGTGTACGATATTGGGAGCGTCTCCATAAAAGTTGCGTTACACCAATTTCAGTTTTCTGGTTCTGACGGCAATATGGTAGGAAATGCGAGCTTTCTATAAGGATCAAACTACGAGCACAATCATATATACGTTATTTCTTTCCGGAACTTTCCGCCGGCGGAACTTTCATCATGATCAAGGATGTTGACCTTTTTCTAAAGTCTGGTTAGAGAAAGACGACTTCTTGCAGTATACCCGCGAAGCCACGGCGTAACCAACTTCACCATTATTATCCGTTGTTGTCTACACTTCCGCCTACTATATCTACTTCCAAGTGTTTCCGGGCCGTTACTAATTTCTAAAAACTGGAACATCGCCAGTATCAGAATCTTCTACACTTTTAAGGAGAATTTATTTTCTTTGTTCGTACGGTATATTTCTTAATTGCGGTCGCATCTTTGTCAGAGAATACCAGACAGCAAAACAATATTCTTTTGTGTATAATATGTTTTATAAGTGAAACATTAAATTATTTTCGTTATATTTGGAACAATATGTCAATATACAATGTGATTATTTAATGAATTAAATAGTAAATTTTTTATGTGGTAAAATGTGTTTTGTACGTGTTCCATACTTTATTCACCGCACATGTTATTCATGTTGCGTAATTGTTTCTCCGATTTGTAAATATATTAAAATTTATAATATTTTGTACTGTAATGAAAGATTGAAAAGAATGGAGAATTTTAAAAAATTGTTATAAATTATCAAATATTTTAAAAGTTATATCAAAATAATATAAACAAAATAATCAAGATGCGCATAACTCACACACACATTCAAAAAAATGAATTAAATAATTTAAAAAAGTACATTTGTTTACGTATACTGATGAAATAATAAATTGTAGAAAAAGAACAACTCGTTGTGTTTTTTTAGCAGAGTCCGACTAGCATATGAAGGAACCTTTTCTTCATAACTATCGGTTGAATTTATTTTATTTATTATTAAATAGGCAATTCGTTTATAATTTCATAAAAAAATCCTATAAAAAATCCTATAAAAAGAGAATCTAAATACTTTATTATAAAGAAAATAGACACTTTATAAGCAGAGCATTATTTGGTTTTTGGAAAGTTTAATCGTATTTATATCAAGAAAATGATTCATCATAAATGTCTTTTAAATATAATTTTTCTTATATACAGAAATTTAAATTAATTTAATACTGGAACATAATTATTAATTACTTATCTTGAGTATTAAACGCATAAACAGACATTATATTAAATTGGTCCAAATTTCTGTAAAGATAAAACACTATTTTTTATAATATATTCAAATAATATAAAATAATTGTTATTGGAAAAAAGTATAAACGTTTATTTTAAAATGCTAATTTAGTTTTTCTTTTCACTGATTAAATAAATAAATTCAAAATTTTGCATTTGGTAACATTTCCAAATATTTTTAAAGATTACCGTAGATTCTTTCTATGATTTGTCTTTTTTATATGAATTTTGGAAACAAAATACATGGTTCTGATTCACAAATATAATATACACACAAAAATAATGAACATGATCTTTCTTTGTTTCTTTTTTCTCTCAATTATTAATTAACGAAATTAATATTATGATCAAAGCCAATTGCGAATGAGACAATATTTATAAAATAATGTATAAGTCAAATGGTGAAATTTTATATGTAATTGTTATAAACATATATATAATTAAAATTATTATGCGAAAAAAAGAGATGTTTAATTATTTCATTTTGTTGTGTGAGTAGGGGAGACTGGGGTCAGTAAACTATAGGGGTAAGTAGAATAATCGAGGCTACGTTATAAACAAATCGCGCGAGACACGCGTAAACCCGTCTGAGAACGCAGCAGCGACTGCCGCTCAGTCTGCTGTAACATCTCGTTGCTAACACATCTATGATAAAAGTTACGCTACAATTTTAAAAAATCGTACACCTAAGTAAACATTTTTATTCTTAAAGTTTTTGTTTTACAATCGTATATAATTGTCTGAGATATTTTATTTCCATTTAGATAGTAAGCGTAGTTCTTATTTAATAAAGTCCAACAGATTTTTTTTGTTTATTTGTCTTTGTTATCGTGTACTGTTAATAGTTTTAAAAAATGAACGGATGGGACTAGTAGGCTAACCACAATACGGGGCTAATGACGGGGTATATGACTAATTTAGTGACAACTCTGATAGTATCTACTCCCAGACTTCTTGAAATGAAATCTCACTCTAAAAGAGTGAAAATACAGTCAGTTTTGAAAAAGAGTGAAGATGTTTCACTTCTTGAAAAAGAATGGCAATATTTCATTCCTTTAAAGAGATTTACCTCAGTGGTAAATATTATAAGTTTAATTCCCTTACGTCCAATCTCGATAAAACTAGGCTCATTCGACGTGTTTTTGGACGAAAAGAATGAATTTAGCAAAAAGAAGCATTATTCTGCCTTGTGAAATATTAATCGTTAAAGTTTGTTAAGTTAGAAAATCTGTCATTCACTACGCCTTGGTAAGAAAGTTGATAGAGAACGATAGAAAAATCCTATCGTTTGAATATGAAATTTGGTTCGTAAATTCACTAATTTGAATCAGATCTTATAGGAATCTTGTATAAATCTTACAAAATCTGATAAAACATGATAGGATATCCAATCAATCGTGATGCTCGCGAGATCAACGATAGAAAATGATATAAACTTCTATCAACGATAGAAAACGATACAAATTGATAGAAATCTTATCGTTCTCAATCATTCTCTATCAACTTGTTTTACCAGTAATAATAGTTAAATTACATGTATAAGAAATTTTTCATGCATTAATATGTATAAATATGTATAAACTTATCTACTATCAACCATTTTATTTTTTAAATAAAAACTCACAAACTTACAAACTGTTAATTATTAAAATATTATTAGATAGTCAAATGTATGTAGTAACTGGCGTAGAATTCATTTTTTCGATAAGTCTCTTAATTTCGTCTGTAAAAATTCGAAACTGAAAAATGAGTCTACTATCCCCGGTCTCCCCTACTTGAATAAACAAGTTTGCTTTTTATTTACATTAGTATAAAAATAATCATATTTGTACATTATATTTATATATGTCAGAATTCTTTTGGCATTTTTTGAAACTACATATATAAAAATTCAAAAAACACATAATCTTTTCTTTGGGAAAATTTATGATGAAGATATGAAATATGCCATACTTATGAATAAATAGGATACGGCTCCACGTTGACAATACTAAACGTTAAATTTGTGTTAACAATGTATGAGATTACGGTAATAATTAGAGATTATGATTTTGAACGTTTATTGGTGATACACGTGTATACGTGTACATGTGTAATTAATATATCTGTGTTTCAATCCGTGTAATTTTTAATACACGGATACATGGATACTGAAATACATGTATATCCATGTATACATAGTAAAAAAATTTTGTGTTAAATTTAACACATTTCACATATGTCCTGCACGGTCCACCCAAATTTTTGTGTTAATTTAACATAAGATGAATATGTTAGAAAGTAGCACAAATATTATGTAAAAAATTAACACATTTATAATGTTAAATTTAACTGAAATTAGATGCTATTTTTACATTTTTAATTTAGGTGATATCTCTGTGATATTTAACATATGAGGAGCAGGCTTTCAAAATGCGTTTTATCCAAAATTTTCAGGAAACGAGAAGGAAAGAAACTACGCACACAAGAAAATTACACACTTTACAAAAAATAATAATATGTCAATCAGTAATATGAAATATTAAATAAAATTGCTTAACAATTGCTAAAAATGTTAAACAAATGCATTTTGTTTGTTTCTAATTAAAAAACATAATGCACTTTGAAATGTGAATGTTTTTTCAGCATATAAATTAACGATGAAAAAATGTTTTCTGAACATCTCAGAGTAGCTTATAATATAGTCATTCAACACTGAACACTACGCCATCTCTAACTAAAGAAATGAAATTTTTGACACATTTTGAAAGTCTGCTCTTTATATACAATACGAGATACCTATAGATTTAACAGATATTTACTCTTAGAGAAAATAACACAAAATATCTGTACCCTTTTACATATAAAATATGTAACTAGTTTATACGTACAAATATGTGCAGAACATATTTCTTCAAGTAAAATTAACATTTATAATATATCCAGAGACGGTACAACCGACACTACTCTCCCCTAATCACACGAAATATAATATGAATATAATATTTCGATACACGTGTATCCGTGTATTAAAAATTACACGGATTGAAATACGGATACCCTAATTACACGTATGTATTTAGATACATGTGGAAAAAGGATCACTAGTAATAATGACAAATGCATTAAATTAACTTCCGCGCACGGTTATAATCTCGCTTTATTATCCAGCGTCGTGACCCATCGTACTCTGTCTTAACGATTGCATAATATATTTTATCAATAAGTCTCGTCAGTAAAGAAATGACATAATTCTACGCGGAGGATATTTATAATTCGAGCGGAATAATCAATTTTTCAGCATATGAATTATTGTATCTTGATCGTATATGAAGAACGCTAAAATCTCTCTTCACTCTCTTCGGACAAGAAAAGTTAATCGATTAAATAAAACTTTGAATATATGTTGTGTAATCTAATTCTTTAATATTAAGTGCAGCTTTGATTATTTAAATATTTATACGTTTAGATATATTATTTTTTAGCATATTACACCCAAAGAATTCTGAAAGATAACTGCCTTTGATCCAATTACGGTAAAATCGTTTTTCTGAAAAAGGTTTTAAATTTAAACAATCATGAATTTTCATTTTAAGTATAATATTCATAATTTTTGTCTCGCAGTAGCTTTATAAATAATGTATAAATTTAACATATTTTCCATTATAAATGTAATGAATTACGTTTATAATAGAAGCAGAACAAAATAGCTCGCTGAAAAAAAGCGCTATATATAAATTTATAACTATATGGACCAGTTCAACTTTTCGCACCTCTAGACTTTTATTCTCGGTACAATCATACGTATTAAGGGCACGTATATATCGAGGAATTATGTAAATTTTTCTCGCAAGATTATATCTAAATGAATATACACATCGCTATGTGACTCTTTCAATATCTATCTCAATATTCTCATGCAAATAACTATACCAAAGCTATCGGAAAACTCAAGACTTAATTGAAGCATATCTAATGCAAATTGAGGAGCTACGCTGCGTGATCTCTCGTTGAATGTTTGCTAAAGCAAAATCGACTTTGAACTCGTCGGAGAATCTCCAGGTCGGGGCGCATTGCATTCGGTGATACGCTGTATCGACAAGTGTATTCTAGAAGCTACAAAGGCCATCTAAAATACACGATTCTCATACCATTCCTGCGCGTACCCCGTATATTCATTTACGGACGTCAAATAACACTACTCGGGAACAAAGTAACAGGAGTGGAAACAAAAGTGTTTGAAGTCCGACCGAGACAAAGCTCTCAGTGTTCCGCCTTTTCGAAATGGTATCCGTCTGTGTGTGTCGCACCTACATCTCCCTCTTCTTCTTTTCTCCCTCATCATTCCCTCGCCGTCGATAGATTTCACTGAGGGAAGTCCTGAATTCTCGCGAGGCCCTTCCGTCGTTGAGCTACTCTCTCGAGAATCCTCGACCGATCGAACGTACTCGAACCACGACGTACTCGCGACGCTTCGCATCGCGATGCGTCACCGTCGGGGAGGACGAAACGGCGCCATTGGGGGTGAGAAAAAAAAGTCGCCATTGGCGATGCCATCCTCTACGCTATCTGCTTCCGCGATCGTTGAAGCTCCGTTGGTAACCGCACTGGGTTGAAGCGAACTCGTTTCAACGAGCTTATTAGAATTTTTCGTTTGAGATATCCACTTAATTGACGCCCGAGTCGAGGGACGGAACAAAGGGTGGAAGATGGCCGAAGAGAGGCTTGCGACACGGCGCGGCGCGGCGCGGCGCGAGCGAGGGTGAGCGCGAAGGGGTGCCTAGGCGTAAAAGAAGAGAGACGAAGGGAATGGGAGAAATGGATAAAAAAAGAAAAAAGGAGAGGAGGGAGGGAGAGAGAGAGAGGGGGGAGGGGAGAGAGAGAGAGAGAGAATCGGTGTGGGATGAGAGATACGAGAGAGGGAGGCGCTCCATTATCGTAATTAATACCATTACAATTAACGCGCCGGAGACGGCGGTGCGCTCGCGGGAATCAGCCTGGATTCCTTTTACGCCGCTTTTATCGCGGCCGAGCTTTTCCGGTTATATAACGACCAGCGGAAACCCGCTCTTCGGGAAATTCTTCGGATTTTCCCGTCGCATTTATGTGCGTGCGTTCAGCCGTTTCGTCTCGTTTCGCGAATGTCTACCGGTTTTGTCATCGAGCGGTGCCACGTGCTCGGGCCGCGTATACACCGTGAGAATACCGATGTTGGCTGTTATTTGCAAATTGCGATAGACAATACGTTGCGATAGAGACGATACGGACTCGTCTGTACGCAGCTCGTTCGTTGTTTCCCACTGCTTTTTGTTCCGGTTTGTTTGCGATTTTTGCGTTGTACCGTATGCTTCCGACCAATAAGTATTCTGCCATCGCGAATTGATTCTGCACGAGTAACCAGAAAAAATAAAGGAAATCGAGTCGGGCTTAAACGGCTTTGATTAAGATTAGTTGTATGCGATGTGTATATTTATTTATTTCTGATGTACTGTTAGAGGAAAATAAAATTCAATTTAAACATGCATGTATTTTTGTTTATTTTTATCATCGAATTTCTCTTTTAAGAAAGAACATTTTAATCAATTTTTATAATCATTAGCTATTTGTTTTATGAAAAATTCCGTGCGTATTCTTTTGTTGCAGTAATCGTCAATAAACGATGCGATTACAGATAATATCTCTGAATTTTTTATATAAATGAAAAATTCTGAAAGCATTGCTAACTATTTAAATAAAAACTATGAAATTTAAAAAATCCGTTTTGCAATAAATACTTTAGTTTATTCCAGAGAAAGGATCGGATAAACAGGAAATATTTTTTGAATATTCGTTATTTTATCATCTGTATCCTTTCATTCGAGGGAAATCGAATTTTTTATCGCTATTCAATGATTAATAATCCAAATCCAGAGATTCACTGAATTGGTTTTCACATATCAATCGTAATTACGACATAGGAAAGAGCCCATCGGCGTTTTCTTTTTACATAACGAAATGTCGAGTACTACAGAAAAACGTTGAAAGCAGAAGCTTTACGAGAAAGTTAGCTGCCGCAATACTTCGACATCGTATAGAGTTGCCATCTAGAAAAGCCGATCACATATCCTCCGGAAAACCTAATTCCCATCATCATCCATTCCGTTGTTCTTTCCTCTTTACAGGTCTCTTTACGTCGTCTCACGAGACCAAAGCGAGGCGTCGTCGGCACGCGTTCGACAAGAGAGAAAATGTATATTTCAACAGCGATAGATGTTTGAAATAATTTACGAAAGATCTCGAGTTGTCAAAATTACCGATCAAATATCTTTTTATTGTCCATAAAAAGCCTTTATAGGCATTATAAAAGTATTATAAGCCTTTATAATATAATGACAAATACGCTTTATTGATAAACGCATTTATATATCATTATTTATATGTATAATATTGTTAATGTGCATTGTAAATGTCTCTGTATGAAGTTAGTTCTTTATTATTGATTACCTATAAATTTTATCATATACATATAATATTCACTAAATTTTTTTCGCTTTTGAAATAAAGTAGTTGTATTATGTTATCAAATATATAAGAATACTCTATATGTCTTACATATTATTATGTATACAGAGATCTAACTTCTCTAATTGTCAGTGTATCAGATTTTTTTATTATATATCATTGTGCCATAGTTGGAATAGGGTTAAAGATATTTCTATTATGTATAATATTTTATTCTATTTAATATTTAATTTTATTTTTAATTATAATATTTCATTTCATATAAAATATCTCTAAATAATTAACTTTCTAAAGGCGGCATCTCTTGTTATTAAAAAAAAATTCTTTAATCTATTGATTTTATTCAAATATATAAGTGAAGAATTTATCGATATGTAATCTAGCAATGTATAGGTGTCAACGTACAGCTTTTTAAAGGTTAGAAGCGCAGGCTTCGAAGAAATCTATAGTTAGAAGTACTATATTTCAATGTTCGATGCGCTATATACTTTCATCTTTAATATTTAAGTATTACTAATTTGCAGAAATCCCAAATGTATTCCGAATTTAATTTTAAAGTAAACGTTCCAAATATGCAACACACATTCGCCCCTAGAAAGATGTTTTGGACGGCTATCCTTAAGAATATCTTGACTATATGATATAAGTTAAAACTATCAGTTAAAAAAAGTCAATATCAACCAATATTAGTCAATATCAATCAAAAAATTTTCATTGTGAATTATTCAAGTCATCATAAAAATTAAGAAAATTCGACAAACTTTAAAGTTATCATCTTATTCCTTTTTTCTCTATTTTTGTCAAATTAAGATAAACTGAAATAGAGGATAAATGTTTTCGTATGGCATTTAATCCCATGTGGTACTTTAGCTCATTGAACAGTGACTTCTATTACTTCGGCTGACCACGCACTGATTTGTACTACTTCGATTGATTACGGATCGGTTTTTATTACTTCAATTGATCGCGTAGTGATTTAGACCGCTATTCAATCATTTATCCCCGTGAATGTTTCGTTTATATCATTTAATCTGATTACAATTGTTGAAATCACTACTACATTAGAAAGTGTTGAAAATCAACTTTCAGTTTCGAGTTTTGGTTTTCAATAAAAAGCTTTTAGCGTTAAATTCACCGGTAAACTTTGTTTATTTCGCTTAATACATTTCGCCTCATGTTTCGTAGTAGCGTTTGTTGTGCCATTGGTGTGTCATTAACGCGTTTGATCAAAGCGTAACCGTTCGACACCCGCCATTATTGCACACCCTTTGGCGAAGTGTTTAATGTTGTTGTAAAATTATTAGTAACTTTGAAGGTAGATCGTGACGTAATCGCCTCGATAATGTTGCAATTAAGTAACTCAATAATGACGTTAATTCAAATAATTAAAATGGAAATGGAAATTGATGCAACAGACAATAATGGAAACACTTGTTGCTTCGTCAAATTCTTCCTATTGATTAATCGAGTTACTCTTTTTTAGAATTTTTCTAATGACAATAATATGATTTGTATATCTATAATGTGCTATTTTTAAATCTAATAATTCCTAATCTTTATTAACTTTTTCATTAACTGTAGAAGCTCCGCTAATCGAGTTTTATCGTATTTGTGTGAATTATCTTGCGAAAATTTCCGGTGGTGAAAGCTTGCACATCCAGTCTTCGTTCGTCCCTAAAAGACCGAATTAAAGAAGACCGATAATCCACTTTGTCGTACGTACGATCGACTTAATACTTCCGGACCATTTAACGGAGTAATCGCCGATATGCCTTTCATTCTCGTTCGAGTGCTCTCGCGTAGAAAGGAATTGGAGTTCAGAATTATCTTTAAATGTGCATCACCAGCTGTTTTATCCTCTGGCAAATAACGTCACGAGAGAATAATCTTTTCCTGTTCCAGAGAATTCTAATTACGTATACTAAGTAAATAAAAGTAAAAGTTCATAATTTACATTCACGATAATTGCATTAAAATTCACATATCTCGATTTTATGGAAATTTTAAATATCGTTCTGAATTTTTATTATGACTAAAATTCATTTCGCAACCTAGCAGGATAATCGAGTATCTATCCGTATCGCTAATTAATGTATCGGCAATATCGTCGATATCACATGTTAAAAATACTGAAAGTATTTGGCATTGTGCAAATAAATGTGACTATAGTGCCGTAATGGCAATTTTATAGAACCGATCAAGTAACGTTAATTGAAAATAAATATATTTATACATATATATGTAATCATCTCCGCAAGATACATACGGTATGGTCATGTATCATAGGCGTGTCATTTCCAGGATTCGCATGTGTGGATAGCAGCCCGTATTACGTAATTCAAACCTCACAAACAGGTCACGTGAGTTACAGTTCCGTGAGTATCGGGTCGGCGTAACCAAACAGCCCGTGCTAATTACAAGGCAAATGCGTGCATAATTAAACTCGCGACATAAGCGCTGAGCACGTTCGTTAATGTATTTATGGGCGTTAAGATGGCTTCGACGTGGATATCATGCACGCATTTATGTGCGATCGTATTGCTGGATGTTGGGAGTTAGTTGCTCGTAAATGCTTTGTACTCGAAGTAGTATCTCCGTAATTTAATTTAAAATCGATTATCGTACATTAGCACAATTACGATTAAATTTATATTTAATTCGTATTTAGCGCGATTATTATTAACATTCGATCTCTTTAAGAGATCCAATGTTAATAATACCTCTCCATAAATTCGATATTACCTCATTTTAAACTCACTTTAAAAATCAATTTATACTTTATTTTAAAAATCCTCAGAATTCGTAGTTTAAGAATTCTGAGAGTCCTCCTTTTAAGAACCGCTTTACATTACTCATTATTGTGAACTCTTTTTTATAAAACAGATTTAGTTAAAGAAAAAGAGATCATGTATCACAGGATTAAGATTTAGGAAGTGAACGTCAATTTCCGATTCTCTTTCTCACTCCTATTTTAGTATCATAGCTATCAGCGTGTCCGCAGCTATCCGCAATGCGTGTGACGCGATCGCACAGTGAAAGCAGTCGGCTATAATCAGGCGGTTTGTAACGAGATGCACGTGCACGGAAGCGAAACGTTCATAATCATCCGGATCGAAACGAGGTAAGCGTACCGTTAACTCGCTGCCTGTCCGTCGCGTCGATTCAGATCGGATCTTGTCGACTACGACAAACGACGAACACATAATTCCATCGGGATGAACATCGGGACTGCTATCCTAGGGGAAGACGTCGAGTCGAATCGAGGCAATAATCCCTGTCGGATGAAATTGACGATTTTAAAGCGCTCATCGAGGTATATATAACGCTAATTAGAACGTATATGTGGTTATAACGGATTACGATCGGAAATTATGGGCGGTCGGATATACCGTGCTACAATGGATGTAGCACTGTACTAACAAGGAAGTTGGTAACATGTTTGAAAGTGCCTCTCAATAAATTCAATATTACTTTTACGATGTGACGATATTAATTTGAAAATGATAAGTATTGTAGTAACGTAAAATATATTCTTTGCATTTTTTAATTTCTCTCTCATTTATTTGTTCTCGTAAAAATACTTATTACTCTGAAATATTTAAATAAAATTGCTCTTGGTAGTTGATATAAGTCACCAAGTAGTATAAGTCAACAACGAGAAATTTAATTCTCAAACGGAAAGGAAGCACTCTTAATAAGTTTAAATAATCTCTATATTATATATTGCAATTAATATGAAGATTCTAAATTCATTTATTAAATTTTGGTGAAACCGCGGCGATTTTTCAAGTTTTTTTACCTTTCAGCTTTCGAGTTTTTGATAGTTTCTGTAATGTTTATGTTAATTTAATTATCAATTGTTAACAAATCATGACTAGGAATCGGTAAAATACTCTCGACAAGACTCTGCCTTTACGATCGCATCTTAAGAAAATCGACAAGCTTGACCGACCACGCGAAACAATTCTCTTGTACTGGAAATAGGATCATGCTCGTCTAGAATACAAATACGAACCGCCGAGCGTACTTTATTGCCGCACAACGACCGATGTTTTCCTCCGTACTTTTCTAGCAAACAGCCTATCCTCTTTCACGCCGTAAAACATGTCAATGATACATAACTTTCCCGAACTCGTAACGTGAGGTAATACGATTTTACAACTTGCGATTCGCGAGAGATGCGGAAGAGGGTGACGAGAGTGGAAGGTTCAAGAAGAACGAAGAGTAGAGCTGATGGGATTGAAGCACGTGAACGAAGAGACACAAAGAAGCAACGATATTTGCAATAAGCGATCTCTCAAAATTCTTACTTCGGCCATTGACAATTTTCCATTATTCTATGATTCCTGCAGTTTGTATTGAGAATAAAAACGGTCTCTCTTTCAACGAGTTTGGCGATGTGTGAAAATCGCGAGGACGATTTTTGCGCATTCTAAAAGCCACAAAAAATAAACATTTCCTAGTTGCTCTGGCCACGACAGCAAGTAATTAGAGTGGAAATTAATGTGTGCAATGCGTTCCTTGTAAATTACTTCACTGATGCTACACAACGTGTACCGGTTACAGTGCATCTTTAAATGCACCTTTTTCCTCCGGCTGTGAACTATACGAAGCTTATCCTACTTATCTAACCTCCCTTACTCCTTATCCTTATACTTTATTCCATCCTCCTTGGTCCATGATAAACAACAGGAGCTTGAAAAGGGCGGAAAGAGATGAACGATCGAAGATCGTAAGACGATTATCCATGAGGAATATCGGTAACCGCGACGGCGACTCAGCCTGGTCCCAATGGTGGTTGAAAGAAACGAGTCTGGTGGCACAAGCCACCGCTCGGGAGACCCGTTAACGTATCGCGGAGGCACCGAGCGATTTAAAGAGAGAAACGAGCGAGCGCAGGCTAGGTTAAAAATGTTTCCACAGCGGTGAAAAGCAGTTCGTTTTCAGGAGCTGTTGGCTTGGGTTAGAAAGCGTTTTCTACGTGTGTATCTCTGTGTTCCTATGTATTTGTGATAATGTGCGTGTGCACGAATGTGGGATACCAAGAGACGTTTGAAACGCAGATCTGTTGGAGGCTTCTACGTATACGGGGTGTTCCGTTAAAACTCGCTTACTTTAAAATGTTTACTTTAAAATGATTTAATTTAAGATGAGAGCAAGAGAACAATCAAATCAGTTGTTCTATTCTTAATAACAATGTTGTTATATCATTATATTTCATTGTGCAGTACTCATCATGTATCTACACGACAAAACAACATAATAATAATGATACTGTTGTTAAGAGTTATTTCCGAATAGGCCTACAAATATGATCGTTCTTTCGCCCTAATCTTAAACATGTCATGTTTGCCATTGTTGCTTTCTTGTTGACTGACTGAATGCAATTACTTTGGAATGAATACTTCTCGAAGGGCGATTGTAACTCCGATGAAATTAATAAAGGGGTAGCGTATTGATTAACTAGAACTCGTTTTGGATGATTCACTTCAGAATTTAAGATAAAATTCTATATTTAACTTTATATATCAGTGTAATAATAAAGAAACAAAGATACACACATATATAAAATATATATTAAAATACAAACAGATAGAATATCAAAACAGGTAGAATATCAAAATATACAGCATATAAAGTTATAAATAAAATTTTAACTTAAAATCTTGACGCAAATTATAAATCATCTAAAGGAAGCTTTAAATGACACGTAATAATTCTAATAGCAATTTCGAATTTCATGGATTTTTACAATTAATCATTGGTTCGAATTTTTTATTTCTGTATGTGATATAATATTTTATATGACATAAATGCATCATAAAATGAAAGAGATTTGATATTTATATTATTGATTTATACGGTAAATATTATATTTATGATTCTAATAATAAAAAGAATCAAAAGTAAATAACAGAAATATGGCAGTAAAAAATAAATCTTGAGATACATGGATCCTATCGGTTTATAAGATGCGAATTGTGAATCGAACTCTATTATTTTATGTCAAAGAGCATTGAACATTATTAAAACATGAAAACGTGTGGACATACAAATGTAAATAAAATCTTTTAAATTTCTTTAATTGATGTTTTCTCTCATTTCTTATGTTGCACAACATATCGTCGTTAAAACGAGATGTATTACTATCAGAATGATTGTAAAAATAGATTATATGATAATAACGGAACACCGTATATACCTACATAGACGCGCAGTGCGGAAGGATGCAGGATCTCCGTGCGAAGCGTAAAATCGCCCAGCGTTGCATTTTTACGCTGCCGCTATGATTTCCTGTACGAAGACTGCAGCCATTTATGGTTGGTCTTTCCTCTTCCGTTGAAAATTGTGTTATTCCATTGGACAGTCTCACATGGGTAACTTTTGTTTAAATTAACGCTTTTCATTTTGAACTGCACATTTATCACGACGTAAATGAAATTTATATAAATGGCAAAAAAAAATGTTTTTTCTCCTGTTATAAATAAAAAATAATATTATGCACATCACGCACTTATTTTAATTTTGCTCATGAACTACGATTTTGTTGGTAATTATAGTAATATATTTTATTATATATATATTCTATTATATTTTAAAAAGTCTCTTTTAAATTTCTAGATCTGCTATTAGCAATTTCTCGTTAATATAATTTAACTCTTTTTAGTTTAATTCTTTTTAGTCTTTTTATGACTTTTTAGTCATTATAATCAATCAAGAAAAGAGTAAAGATAACACTACAAACAAACACCAATGTTTTTTCAATTAATTTTGAATCAAATACTAATTTTAGGATCAACGTTAAACCTTTAGTATGACACTGCATGTGATATATCACATACGTGATATCCCCAAAAAGATTCACCATTATTAAAACAAAATCTTGGGAGTTGAGATAGTATCTATATATATAGAACTGAAGAAACGCATTGTTGAGCTTATATTACAATCGTACCTAATCTCAATGTCAATGCTACGAGAATATTCACTCTTAACGAGCTGCTGCCGTTCATGCGGCAACATTTGCACGGGTTTTCCGTGATTACTTCCTTCCCGTGCGAGGATATTGCGCAACTCGAAAATGGATGGTACTTCATTTCAAGCGCGATGAGGCCGGGCCAAAAATCTTTACCGGCTACGTCGCTTCTATTGTAAAACGATACAAAGGGCGAGGAAGAGTAACGAAAGTAAGAAGACGCACGCAAGTCTAGCGAGACGAAAGCAGGAACAAAGACGACAACGGACGGACGGTCGAGTGTCGCGTGTCTGTTCAAACGCACTTGACCCACCCCTTTCTGTTTGTCAGTGTCGCCTTTTTCACCCTCGTTCCTTTTTTTTGCGCGTGTACAAGCACGAGCTCGCGAATCTTTCGACTCTATCGCGCAATATGCAATACACATACGTCAGATGATAAAAATCAGTCAGATGAAAACACGCGGCAGGCAGTCATGACTCTTTGACGCGACAAAAAGGATTGTTATTTGAAAGGATTGTTATTCTCTTTGAGATATATTAGACGACTTTCTTCATTTCTTTATTGATATTACCAGCACCAAACCAGTAATCAGTAAAGAACTTCTTTAATTTCATTCATTGAGCAATAAAATAATATGGATTTTTTTCAAGAATTTCTATTATTAATCTATTATTATAATCTGGAAGTGCACATTAAAATACATAAGAGTTCTAAAATATTTATTTATTTCTATTTTTTATGTTTCCGTATTTTTTCTTTTTTTTTCAAGAAAAGAGAGTAGAAATTTATTCGGGACGTCTTATATTACATATAGGGGAGATCGGGGATGGTAGATTCATTTTTTAGTTTCGAATTTTTACAGACAAAATTAAGAGACTTATCGAAAAAATGAATTCTACGCCAGTTACTACATACATTTGACTATCTAATAATATTTTAATAATAAGGGAAAACTGATAATTACTATGAAAAAAATGTATTTTTCTAATGCATTCCATCTGATTTAACTAGCCCCGGGACCGGGGTAAAATGACTGATGGTATGGGGTAATTTGATTAACATTATTAAAATGAAGATTAATAAATATTTTAAGGTACATCTTTGGCTACATAATAACAAAAATTTTATGAAAATGTATTTAAACACAAACATATTTATTATAAAATAAAAAATGTATAACTTTGTACTAAATGACAATTTATCTAATCCGAATCGTTATCCGAATTACAATTATAACAAACTTAATACGATAAGTTACCCTTTGTGCATTTAGAGTGCCCACATACATGTTCACAAAATTATTCTTTTAATTATTCTTAATATTTTCACATTATTATTACTACTTCTATTACACTTAAAA
>NW_017258032.1:293840-315587 GCF_001594055.1 Mycetomoellerius zeteki | reverse complement strand
TGAATTTACGAACCAAATTTCATATTCAAAACGATAGGATTTTTCTATCGTTCTCTATCAACGTTTTTACCAGGGCATAGTGAATGACAGATTTTCTAACTTAACAAACTTTAACGGTTAATATTTCGATTCATGAGGCAGAATAATGCTTCTTTTTGCTAAATTCGTTCTTTTCGTGCAAAAACACGTCGAATGAGCCTAGTTTTATCGAAATTGGACGTAAGGGAACTAAACTTATAATATTTACCACTGAGGTAAATCTCTTTAAAGGAATGAAATATTGCCACTCTTTTTCAAGAAGTGAAACATCTTCACTCTTTTTCAAAACTGACTGTATTTTCACTCTTTTAGAGTGAGATTTCATTTCAAGAAGTTTGGGAGAAGATTCTATCAGAGTCGTCACTAAATTAGTCATACAGCCCCGTATTGTGGTTAGCCTACTAGTCCCATCCGTTCATTTTTTAAAACTATTAATAGTATACGATAACAAAGACAGATAAACAAAAAAAATCTGTTAGACTTTATTAAGTAAGAACTACGCTTACTATCTAAATGGAAATAAAATATCTCAGACAATTATATACGATTGTAAAACAAAAACTTTAAGAATAAAAATGTTTACTTAGGTGTACGATTTTTTAAAATTGTAGCGCGTAACTTTTATCATAGATGTGTTAGCAACGAGATGTTACAGCAGACTGAGCGGCAGTCGCTGCTGTGTTCTCAGACGGGTTTACGCGTGTCTCGCGCGATTTGTTTATAATGTAGCCTCGATTATTCTACTTACCCCTATAGTTTATTGACCCCGGTCTCTCCTACATCTACACGTCTTAATAGAGAATAATAAAATGTGGAAAAATATTATTATGAAAATAAATGTTCCATAAATTAAAATAAAGTTTCTGAAATTTTTCGAGCTGCAGTGTGCTGCAGTTTCAAGATAAAAGGATAAGCTATATTATCTATTCAGTTCATTAGTATTCATCCGTAATGTGAAAAACGATTCAATTTCCATTATATCTCCTCTTTCATTATTGATAATCCTCAGATATTTGTTGCAGACATTTAATAATCTCGTCAATAACAAGAACCCCCGATAAATATTGACAAAGCTCTTCTTTAACATTCCTTCCTATTTCCCTCGCTCTCGGTAACTGACTCATCCTTTTTACTTCTTATATACAAGAGAAGTTTATCATTTGATACAGCTACTACTATTCTATTCGAAGAAAGTGCCTCCCCCCCCTCTTCTCGCACCCTTCGCAAGAAGTTTACAGGGTCGCTCATTTCGTTTCACAAGCGAGATCGTTCTTCATCGATCGATGAGCATTGCGCATCTTGACCATTCTGTTTAACCGCAAATTCGATTCTTCAGAATACAATTTCAGTCGCTGGTAATCGCATTACATTCAGCTTGCCGGATGCACGGTCCCGACTTCGCCCTACAGCCTGCATTTCTAATTGAATTTTGTTTTTCGTTTACTTCGACGTCTTCATCCGGTATTGATCCGGCATCGCGACCGCATCGACGGAACTTTCATTCTGCAAAAAAGGAAAAAACGAACCATCGCTAATCTGGATTTAGCACCTGTCTTGTATGAATCTTGCATAAATAATTTATGTGAAAAACACCTGGTGTCACGTGTTACTTGAAATTTATGCTTGCCTAGAGTTCTGTGTGAATTCGGAACGTGTACGCAGTTATAAATCTCGTCGAACTTTCCCTCTACACTTTATTAGAGTAAAAATGTTCTATTTTGAAATATGAAATAATTGTTTTCCAAGATAGTGTTTGAAATTTTAGGTCGAATCCGATTCGAGCTAGAGTGAAGCACATCTCTTCTCATTGTCCATCACGAACCTATGCGTACCGAGTGCTTTATCGAACGTGTATACATATATATGTATACATATGTAATATCAGTGAGTATTATTCGAGTAAAAAGAAAGGATCGCAAGACTCAATACGCGCTTTATTGCACTGTCAATTTGTTATGTTTTAATTATTTTACGATGCACAATCGTGATCGGGCAGAAAACATTCCGGAATAGAAATAATTTGCAGCGAGCGTGGCGGTAACGAGACTTTATTGAAACGTAGAATATACTCTCTTTCCCCACATACTTCCACTCCGCTGGAAAAACACTCCATCCATGTTCGTCGACTTTAGGCCGACGGAAGAACGCGCTTTAATTGGGGGCTCATTGAAAGCGACATGGAACAATACCTCATTGCTATCTATTATCCTTTGTCACGCTATTGTCGCTTTGTTGCCTATCAAGCTCATGGTTGAAATACATATTTGCGTTAGGGTTATAATTAGCTCTACAATTAGCGGAAACGCATTATCACGCTTTAAATTTTTTATATTATATCTTTTTATATGAGATTATAATTAAAGAATACACACGTTTATTTCCATATCGGCTGTCATAAAAAATTTTAGAAACATTTATGCAAAAAATTACTGAAAGAGAAAGAGAAATATCTGTTATTCAAACATGATATTGTTCTGCATTATTGTAAAATTTAGACAGTTTCTTGTTAATTGTGCTTGCTCATTGTATCAGTGTTGTTCCAAATGAACACAATCTAATAATTTATACTTCTAATAATCGTTATAAAGTACCCGACTTCCATGATATTTTATGTATTCTATTTTCAATTATCTCGGTGTTCCCTTTCGGGATTCAATCAGCCTTCGTGATGCGGAGTCACGAAGAGGTCGCGATCGTAATTTTGGTCGAGACAAGATCGTGAGAATCCCTTAGGTTGGATCTAATCCGAGCGGGAGGAAGATTAATGGAAGTGACGTTACTTGTAGTTCGCGTTTGCCCGTTTGTTCCTTCGAAGACTAAATGTCGACCTCAAGATAGAAACAAGAATAAGGCGGAAGAGAATCTTGAGAACATTAATGGACTCTTTATTGCTTATATTAACGTTGAAATCCTCAAACATATATTGATCCAAGTAATCATGTTCCTTCTCATTAACAAATAGCAACAAGAGCGCAAAAAGGAAAGTACTCTTGAAAATGAACAAAACCACACCAATTTTTAATTTGTTAAAACAAGTTAGAGTGTTTCTTGCACATTTTCGAGAGCTATATAAAATAATTTCTGGATATATCTAATTGTAAGTGTTCAAAAAGATACATAGTTCTTTTTTAGACTCTCTCTCACAGATCAAAGTAAGCAATGTATTTTTAGTCACGTATCGAATAAAAGTTATGTAACTATAAAATATTATTATTAAATGCTATTGTATTCTTTTCTGGTATCTATGCTAAAAATAAACAAAAGATATACTAAAACTTATTATTAATATTCTAATATTTTATGAATTAAACGATAAACCATACACACACAACAATACAACATTATAATACTATAAAGAATAAAAACAATAATATTAATAATAACAGCAAAAAGTTTATACAAACAGTAAGGATGTAAAAAAATCAATGAAAAACGGCTATCATATTCAATAAAACACAAGCTAAAACAATACTTTGATTTAGTTTGTTTTTGGAAATAATGTTCTTCGATATCGGTATGTTTTGATATATTAATATAAAATCTTTTATCCTGATTTAAAATAGGAAAAAAGATAAAAATTGTCGGAAGAGAAGTCAAATAGTATCAAAAGTTTTAAAATGCTCTTGTGTTTTTTTACCTTTTATATATCTTTTTCTGAAAATACCAGACCAATTAAAAAAAATTTTTGTAATTCTTCAAAAATGAATGGATTTTCGCGATCGTTTGGTTATAAAGCATTATGATTTTATAAAAAATTATTAATAGTTAAAAAAGGCAAAAAACTAACTTTTTTGAAACTTTGATTAACGTTCAGAAAAAGCTTTAAAAAATCAAAATGTAGCCATTTATAATGAAAAAAGAATAAAAAACTAAGTAGAGGATGATTTGATGGCTAAAATCAGTTTCATAAGAATTCACAAGATTTATAAAGAAGAGAAAGTATGTAATCCCTCGTATATAATCAAAGCGAAATTCGAATATGTTGATTCAATAATAAGAAAAGGAATATAAAGATAGGTAGTCTTACTTTCTCATTCGCATCTCTTCCCTTAAATCGAAGATATGTGTACAAAATTGTTGATAATTCATTTTTATTGAAAAGTTAACATAAAATCAAATATATAATAATTTAATTGCTAAAGTGTCTCATAACAATAAATTATCAAATTTTTGTGACAGTGCATTTTATGAGAGACATTCCGTAGAATGTCAAGCACGTAGTGAAGTATTTTCGGTTGTCGGTGAAATATCGACGTTGAGTTTTACGAAGACCTACTACGGAACGTATGAGCGAATTTGTCACGAGCCGTTTCACGAAAATTCATTTTACTACTAGTATGTTCCGAAAAATGTTTCCTGTCGCGAGTAGATAGGATTGTCCTGTTTGATTACGTACAGGTTTACGTTCCAAATGTAATTAAGGTAACGAATATCGCGCGGGATAACGCGAGGCGGGAGAGTGTTTCGTCTCGGTTGGTTTTTCCTCACGCTCGAATGTTGCCTTCTTAACATGGTAAAGGTCTCCAGGTAGACAGGAGTGTCGGAAGAAGAAAGAGGGATGAAGAGCAGGAGGAAAAGAGAATCGAAGTTCCCGACAGCACTCTGTGGGGCCCTCGGGGCTGCGCTTAATTGGATCGAATCGAGTCGAGGCAACGACGAGGAAGAGTCACCGTCCGTACGCTCGTTTCGCGTCTTAAATTTCAATTATTTCGAGCTCCGATCAGAGACCCTTGGGTCAAAACGTCGGTCTATTTGTCGTTGATAAAACAACGCGAATGTTTCCACGACTGGATTGAGATTAATTGGAAAAACTTAAGCGTTTAAACGTTGATAAAAAAAACCGAATTACATTCGATCTCTTGGAAAGTCATACTCTTGGAAAGCATCTTTAATTATTTACAATTAGTCTAATTCTATCAGCCGTCTTTGGATTTGAGTAAAAAAATTTCAAACAAATAAAATTAGAAAGATATATTTTCAAGTAGTTGAATAATTAATATTTATACAAATAAGAAAATGTAAAAAATACAGCAAAATGTGGTATTTAATTGTTTGATGTATTATCTTATACTGCTTTAATATCAGATTGTCTTTGCATACAAAACAAAAACTGGAGTAAAATTGTTTGAAATTAATGCGTGCCAACATATTTAGGTAATTTCTAAGTGGATTTCTCTTCTGAATGGCGCTTTAAACCTTTACGGTCCACCACTCTACCAAATAAACTATTGAAAGTATAATTTCTAAACGTTGGTAGAAATTATTTAAGTTCAAAACATTTTTACAGAAAAAATATTGGATTGTATCTAAATCAAGCAGAGAATGATTTAAATTAACCTCATAAAAAAACAAAATTTATAGTAAAAGGGAGAAAATGCATGTATAATCCAAGCGAGATGCAAATTAATATATTAATCGGTCATAATATTGTAACATCCTGTAATTTCACGAAATGGAATTTTGAGGTCATTCGTAATTTCATAAATATTTTATACTGTTCTCGAACAGACTAGGAGAGATTATATGCATTTGCGTATAATCGCTCGTAAAGTTTATAGCCGGTCACACATTACTGATGGTTCGTCGCAAACATTTTCATAAAAAATAGCATTTTTTCCAACTAATAACTATATATAAATCTTGCAAGTATTATTGTAAGAATTTTATAATATGAAAATTGCTACAGCAGAAGGAAACGAGAGAGAGAGAGAGAGAGAGAGAGAGGCAAAGATGTTCATGATTACCCTTCAGAGTAATTTCGAACCTGTAGCGATAGGAACGTTATTATTTTTTGATTGCCTATGATTAATTGAGAACAACCGTCTAGGCGACTGTATCATCGTGTCTTATCGTTTCTTATCACGAAAAAGAGGGTTTACGAGCGCTTTGCGGCGAGTTTTAAGCCGTGCACATAAAACACCTCTAAATGGAGGGTAACAAAGCTTTCACTTTATGCTTGCGGTAAAATGAGATTGATACAGTGTTCTCCTGCGCGTTATTCAAAGTATAAAGGATCTATGAGACATTATTTATCTGTAATATTAACAGATTTATTACTTTAATTACAGAAAACGATTTCGGCAATCACCGGTGCGATGCGATGAACTCATATTATGTTGACCACAAATACAAATATGGTAAACTTATAATAACATTTAAAATAATAACTTATTTATTGACCATTTTCTTTATTCATTAATTATTCTAAAAAGTAATTTCCATGAGTATTACATTTTTTATTCCTTTTTTCAAAGAGATATTTAATGAAAAAAATTATGTAAATCTTGAAAAATCTCTCTTTCTCTCTCTCTCTCTCTCTCTTTCAATTCTTGCATATGAGTTATCCAAATAAAAAGAATCTATCTAAACGGGAATAAATAATTAATTCTGTAAGTAAATAATGAATATGCTTACCTCACTTTTTTGCAATTGCTCTGTCATCGCTCGATGTTTCCCAGACCTCCCTTTTCTTCTCTCTTGTTTCTTTGTTCCGCGACACTCGCATACTCACTCGCGAAAACGCGGTTAATTAATCAACAAAATCAATTTTGTTCATTAAAACAAAACGTTTAATTAAAATACGATCACGCAGCATGTAACACTACACTTGCCGGGTTGATCCTACGCGACGCGCATTTCGTTACATTACATTATGTCACACTGAAAAATAACACAAAAGAAATACGATTTTACGAAATTCAAATTCGGTCAATGGCTACGTTTACACCGTGCATTTAGGCCGCGGCTTATACAATAGACGTCCTTATTTATCCTGTATATTAAACAAAGACACCTATTGTATAGGTCGCGGACTAAGCGCACGGTGTAAACGTAGCCAATACCCGAAATTTCTTGCGAATTAACGCAGATAGTTGAAGAGAATTTGAAGATCATAGAAGCTAATTTCACGCGTTACCCGCTGGGATAATGTTGCATTTATTATTTTCACATTATTTGATTATTTCTGAAAAACTCCACATACTTTCTGTACTTTGAATAAAGAATAGCGTATATAAAAAGATTGTTGGATAACGATAATCTCATAACACAAATGAATACGTACTCGAATTAAATATAAATATCCGCGAAATGTAATATTCAAAGATATAATAAATCCTTCATTTTTCCGATCAATTAAGGTTGATTTCAATCAAATAAATCTCATAAAATATGCGTTCTAACAAATTGCCAACGTACGAATATCAAACCTACGGGATTGTCTATAATTTTATATTGTCTAATATTAAAATTAAATATTGTAGTATAACACAATGAAAATGCGCCAATTAAACGTGTTGTGATGTTGTGCGACTCGGACTTGACCTCTTCTAATCCGGATATGCTAACGATCGAAAATGCCGAGAATAGTACTGGTAATTTCATCTCGGTACCTTGTGATGCAATTTAATTGAAGAAATTAAGTTAATGTCTAATCAAAAGACGATAGACGAAAATGTACACTCGATATTTATATATACACTCGAAGTTTATCCGATATTTAATATCACACAGATTTATTATATCGCGAAATATGAGATATAACAATAAATTTCGCAAAATACAAGAGACATTATTCAATTATCGTATAAACGATCTAAACATCACAGCATTCTATTACTCGTATCGTTCGACTCGCTGTTCTGCCGTATTGCTTCACGCCTTCGATACGAAAATACCTAGTAAATTGCATTTACATTGACGAAAAAATCAATACGCGAAATTAAATGCAAAGAAATAACTAATGTCTTAAATACAACACAATAATAAAATTTATGATTCCTATTCTTTGTTTGTGTCACTTCGATCTATATTTCGAATGAACAAATCGTGTACAAAAGATCAGCTCGACAAATACTCACCGTCTCAACATACATTCACATATTTGTGAAAGGCAATCGAATCGTTAATTCCTTATGGAGACTGACCAAAGAATAATAATAATAATTAATGAACTCTATAATATACTGGGGGAGGAGTACACTTTTCTTATTAAATTATAAAAAACTAAAAAGAAAGCAGAGAAATAACTTGTCTTTCTGACTCTTTTTTGCAAACAGCATTAGCCAATCAGTGAGTCCTTCACAAAAAAAATAGTACAATCTTTGTATCAGAGTGTCATTACCTAGAAATTAGAACACTTTCTCGATGACTCGTTTATTAGAGTAATATGAACCTTTTATTATCTAATGCCGACAATGGCTGTCTTCCAATTGGCTGCTTTTCTATTACGTTTTCCTATTGGTTATTTCGATCGTCATTGTTGCCCCAACTGATCTATCATCCAGTAAACGCTTTGTGATTCTTTAATATGATTTGGTTATTAGGGCAAACATGGTCCTCTTTGCGTTCTCTGATATATCTAGAGCTCTCTATATTACAGAGCTCACTGATAATAATGCATCAAGACGCGCTACTATCTTCTCGCTCGAGCATTGCCGTTCAAATAGTAGCGTGGTGACCCTGCATACATAAACACATGGCAAAACAAATAAGTATCAAGGCCATGTATAAACTGACGACGCTACGAAATACTACTCAACGTAAGGGTAAGAGCACACGTATAGACAAAGCGTTGACCAACTGTTGTGTCATTTGTGGAAAACAATTAAAATTATGTCGTATTAATGCGCATGGTTATATATATTGCCAAGAATTTTGCATAAACGATGCAACAATCGACTCTATTGCGTGCTTTTTCCCTAAAAACTGCATCGAACTATACGATTCGTAGTGATTCGCACCCTTTAATTTTGTAAAAAAAAAAACTACTGCACCGGCGAATTGGTACGAATGGTAAACAATGAATGTAAACTCGGTAAATATATTTGTTCGCGCTATTCGCATATCTCATACGAATAGCTAATTTCGAATTTCCAACCATCTCGAATCACGAATCGCGTATAGTTTATAGTAAAAATATGCCGAACATTCTATTACTTGCAACCTAATGATAATTCATAACTCTCATCTGCTGTGTGATTTGGATTTTCTTCCATTTTTAAAAATTCTATCCTTCAAATAAATAAATCGTATGAAATCTCTGCCTCTATATTTACAAGTCGTTAATTGCGAAAGCCAATTAATCGCACTAGTCCGGTAATTGTTAATTCTTTACAGGAAATAATCGCGTTTCGAGGGATAATAAAGTCCGCGCCAAATATTGCGTTCTATTTAATATTTATTATTGTACTCCGCGCGTCGTTTAGCAGACTCGTTTCGTCGTTTTTTATGAATGGTATTTAAGCAAATCTGTATGCATAATATATTAATTATAAAAATTTAAATGCGAAAAATAGAGCTCAAACTACGTCCAAAATTAGCTATCAATATTCGGTTTTATCAAACCGTATTATATCTAGAAATTCATCTCAGCTGAAATCTTCAGCAATTATGCGATTATAAATATATATCTACAGATCTTACGTTTATTACATTAATATTATCACAAAATTTCTTACGAGTCGTAATTAATTTATCGATCTCTTTATACACTTGTGTTCTAAAAAACAAAGAGATAATAAACTTAAAAACCGATTGAATATTACTTCGGCCGACAGAGATCCCATGAACAAGTCTAACCGATCGTTACTTCTTGGCCTCTTTGCATACGTAATTGCCCTCCATTGAGGAAGGTATGAGGTGGTAAGGGGGAAGCTAAAGAAATGGCGTCTCGTATTACGAAGGGCGTAGCGCGAAACAGGGGAAAGTAAAAAAAATTGGATCGCAGCCCGCCCTCGCGCTTACGGAGTACAATATAAACGAGAGTCGTTAAATCCTCTCGCCTAGTCACGCAGGATTTTCTCCAATGGATGCTTTTACAGCATCCGATAGATCGATATCTCGGGAGAAGAGGATTGCTCAACTAAAAAAAGGAGATTACTTTTAAGTTATCTTCTTCAGAATATATCATGTTCTTAAAATTATGTGTTAAGAATACATTGATTACGTTATAAAACGAGTAATCGATATATTCTTACAAAGACACATAAAGATAATTAAAAAACAGTCTAATCTTGGTAACAGTATAGTTTTGGTATACTTTCGGACGAAGACGCTACAATTAAAAGATTAATTCGTTTATGGACTTGAGAATGTTAAAATACTAAAATTAATCTACAGTGGAACTTCAATTATAATAATTAATTCGTCAAAATATGAGATCAACACTCAAGACAGATAATAAAAATGTACATACATTAAAAACATTAAAAATTATATATATATATAATAGACTGAATGGTCTAACTCATTTGTTTTATTATGTAACTATGTTACGTAATGAAATTTCATTAAACTTTAATTATTATTTATTTTGTACTGAAGCAGTAATTTGTGAATAAAGATTGAGTGACATAAAGCGTCAATATCAAAATACATTACGGCGTAGTAAGATTAAGTTACGATTAACGGAGATTGACAGTAAATGAGTGACGGATAATCGAAATTCTATTACTTATATCCAAAATAATTCTTATATCTAAAATAATATCTAAAATATTCGGATTTTTTAACACTGGAACTACCGAGAATTGACATATACTTGTCTCTTATTTAAATATTTATATATTTAAATACATACGTATATAATTATATATATAAAATATGTGTATCTTTAAAAAAAGAGATAGAGGTGGAAAATAAATTGATCAATTTAATTGTTTTGCAATAAAAGTTATTTTATGATGAAAAATCTCAGAAAAGTACTGTCATAAATTTCATAAAAAATTATTTTGTTTTTATAACTTTTATTTTATTTTCTGTCGAAATTCTTTCTCGGAACAGATAAAAATATGGAAAAATGTTAAAACATATACTTTTTTATTTTGAAAGGCTAATCTTTTCATCGAAAAAATGTTCTTTTAGTCGTCAGAGGATAGGAGTATATACACACACATATATATATATATATATATACACACACAGGGAATAACTCAAAAGCTTTAAACTTTAAATGGTAAGGAGAATTGAATAATATTGTTGAAAAAGTTTCATTAAAAGACATTTTAATGTAAATTCAAGTTTACTACATTACCTTATTTAAAACGGCAGGTAATCAAATTTAAAAA
Source organism: Mycetomoellerius zeteki (assembly GCF_001594055.1). Classification (NCBI taxonomy): domain Eukaryota; kingdom Metazoa; phylum Arthropoda; class Insecta; order Hymenoptera; family Formicidae; genus Mycetomoellerius; species Mycetomoellerius zeteki. The sequence goes on along the minus strand of NW_017258032.1, from coordinate 304,482 downwards.
GTGATTCTTGTGTTCGGTTTTTTATTCAGACTAGTATAGTCGTAGAAAATCATATAAGATGGTAAAATCATCAAAACTGTTCTATCAAACCTTTTTTTTTTTAGATTTAATTTCTCCCTTTAAAAAGGGTTGAAAAAAGTCCTTTAAAAAAACTTAATATTTAAATTTCCCTTACTTTGTCTCCTTTCCTATAAGGAGAACAAATTAGCTTAAATTTTTTTATTATCGAGAGAGTTAAAACTAAGTAACTGTCATTCAGATTTCAAAGATAAATTTTAGTCAGTAATTACTGTATTATATGTATAAGGTGTGTACAGAGTTGATCCTCTTCTTCCTAATGTGTTCAATATTCCTTTCAAATTTTGTTCTTGGCTGTGTGTGTTTCCAGAATTTTAATTAAAGAACCAATCTATTTGATAATACTTACTCTCCGGAAGAAAGGAACAGAGTTCTAATCTGTTTGTTCTTTTTAAAAAAGTAACAGAGAATGAGACATTGAGTTTCTTTTAAATACCTAAAATTCTCTCTAGGGAAATTAAATTTGAAAGTCAAAATAGAACTCCATAGACACTCTTAGATGAACATTTTAGCATCTGGCACGATGCCAAAATCTCTACAACTATCTTAACCTAAAAGCAAAAACAGAAGTATAAGGGTTTTTTTTTAAATTTGATTACCTAGAGAATATATATCAAGAATGGGATAGTGTAGCAAATCCAAACTTGCACCGAAGTTTTTTTTTAACAAGATCTTTTCAATGAGGCATTACTCGACCTCTTTTGCTTTAAAGTTTTTTTTTAATTATTCTTCATCTATTCCCTTCGTAGAAGGTTTAGGAAAATGTTTTTTGGATAAAAAATTAGCTTTAAAATAAAAAAAAACATAATTTTAATATTTTTCTATATTTTTAAATATTTCCAAAATACAGAGCATGTAAATAGATTTTAAAGATATCTTTAAGAAACAAATTATAGTTGTAAAATTTGTAAATCGAGGAGCACACAAAGATATTCAATTCATCTACATATTCAGCTATGCATGAGTAATTCATGAACGTGTATTGTAAAGAACATATATTGATACGATTGCAATACTGTTACATGCATCCGGACGAGTGTAAACTTACGTTGCTGTTCAAGAGTGAGGAAAGCAGCATTTACCGAAAGACGTAAATACAAGTTACCTCGGCTTCGTTTTTGTGTGGAGTACATTCGAGGATCCGAGGAATTGAATTCGAGGGAGGATAGACTCGGTAATTCGGTGGAAATCGATTTGAGATACGTATATGTGCTCAGGGAAATACTCATTTATGGCGACTCATAGTGAGCTAAGTTAGGTCGCTTTTAATGAAACTTTGTTGATTCTAGGGGAGTTCGAGATACTTTATTAGATGCTGTCCGACAAGTTGTACGAGATGTAATACTCGATTCTAAGTTTTCGGACAATAGCCTGCTTGTAGCGATTAGCGAGGAACTTTAGGAATTATTAGCTGAAAGGACGATACGGAATTATTCATAATTTGCAATAATGTACATATTACATATATAAGAAATTTTTTTATATTACTTGAAATTAGATATTAATTTCTTCGATCTTAAATTGTCTCGAATACAACAAATTCAAGCTGTCAACATTTAGAGAAAAATAAATACAAAATTCGCCAAAATTGATGCAAAAAAGTTAATAACAGTACATATACATGTAATATGTACATATATTTATACATATATTTATACAGCATAATAATTAACCCTCTGGAGTTGACAATGGATCTGTTGGACCCACTCAATTATTTTGTTTGCCAAAAATGTCAAACAGTTGAAATTTTTTTATATTACAAAGGATTATTCTTATTAAGATATTTTTAATATTTATTCCTTTTTATATAATTAATTAATTAAATATTAATTGTGTTTATATCAATAAAATTATATTTAATTATAGTAGTGTTAATTACGTTTATGTTAATTAAAATTATTGTGAATTAGCATAAATTAAGTGTGTTTTACAGATCCAGCGTAGACATCAAAACAGACACCAAAATCAGTACTGCGTTACAGATTTTGGTGTCTGTTCTAAAAGATTAAAGAAAAGTTCAATCAACTTATTAACTTGCCAGCAAACATTTCAGTACTTTATAGGATGACGCAAAGGGCGGTCTTGTTTACGCGTAGATCGCTCAAGCGAAAGTAAAAAATTAATATCCCGAGTAATCCTTCACTAAAAATCATAGAACGTGTGCGAAATTGCCTATAACTACGCGTATTCCGCTCATATTACGTTACTCACTTAACCGGGTTTAACAAGCGCGAAGATATAAGCAAAGAGAATCGGGAAAGTACGAGTTCATCGTTCGCGATTGTCGCTCGGTAACCAGTTTCGGGATAATTGCAATCGCGATTTAAAAAAAGGGAATGAAGAGAGCTGGGGAGGAACGGGCGTCCCGTAGGTGTGAGCTGTGTTTTTCATCATTACGCGAGGCTGTCACCGTGCACTAATTGAAGCACCTTAAATGCAAATGTAATAGTGATACTCAAGAAATGGAAATCCGCGATGGTGCCAACAACTCGTCTGGTCGTCGTCTCGTTCTCACAAACGCTCATTAAACATAAAACAGCAAATTGCTTATAGATATTTACTGTGGCAAGAGAAGATTAAAGTTTGTGGTCGCTTTTGTGATACTCTCGAGTCATTACGTTTACAACTTATTTACTACGTCATTCTAAGCGATTAATATTGGATTTCCATTTGATTCATTAGTACTATAATTCTTATGTTAACTCTTATTCTTAAGCTAGGTAAGTTTATCTTTCAGTATTCACGTATATATTTTACAGTTGTAGTAAAACTCCTTTCTGTTTTTCGGATTTAATAAAACAATTTCCGGATCAACTTGTACTTGTAAGTTTTTGAAGGGATTCGAATGATAGTTAATAGAAATAGATCGTGAATTTTTTGATATCTGAGACCCGTTTCTCGACATCACGAGAAATAACTGCAAACTGTCCAAACTTTAGTACAATTATATTCATCGTTGCGGTCTTCCTCCTGCGGGGCATTATAAAGTTATTGAAAATGTCGGCGTAAGAGAGAATATCGCGATCCCAGCAATAGCTGAAAACTTTTAAAAGGCGAACGAGCTCGGTGGTTTGCTTGAAACTGAGCGGACGGTTTACCCGAGTCTGGCGTTTCTATGACTAACGGAAATCGCTTTAACCCCTTGCGGTTTAGTATAAGCGCATATCCGTCCACAAAACTTGTTTTGGTCGAATCCCGGGAAGTAGCTTAGTCTCACTATTATCTGCGATATAGGTTTCGTTGAAACAATATCGTTTTGCGGAGTGAATCTATGAAGTCCTTGATCTGTAATTTCATCTGCCACGAATCGATATGTGTTCGAAAAATTTTGCGGTGCAACGTGCATCTGTCACAGACCTAACATTAATTCCCGATTGGTTTAGAAAATAACGCAGAGATTAATTTTTAATTTTAAATTCTGTAACCTTAATTTCTTTTTTACGCGTTGTATTATAAAACTAATCAACAGAAAGCGTTGTTCGAGTTGTATTACATCCTAATTAATGTGAATAAAATGTACATGTACATTTTTTACATCAATGAAAATAAGCAGTAGCAAAGTAAAAAGTAACGCGGAAAATTACTTTTTGCGAATGAATGTAACGCACGAGATTGCATTTTACAACAACTATATGGAACACCGGTAGCACATTGAAACAAATTACAAAATTATGAAAAAGATTTAATTAGAAAACGAATCCCGTGAATCGTGTTGTCAGACGGGTATCCGCCATCTTGGATGACCTTTGTGACAGACAGCTGGAAGCTCAGAGAAGCTGGGAGAGACGGCTGTCATCGTATAAAATTAAATTTTTAACGAGCTCGCCGCTCGTCCTTCCATTTGGTTCTCTCGCTCCTAGGTAGTTTACGAAGTAAATATCTGCACATCGGTAATTAAATTCGATTCGGTAGTTCGCGGTGGCTGTAGGTTTCGGATAAGGGAAAATCTCGAGAGGATGAAACGGTGGATATATATTTGATGATTCGTTTGAAATGGTATTTGTGATACTTCGTAATGTTATTGTACGCATTTAAGAAATCTTAACATTTCATATAATTCAATATTTTCGCTTCAAACATTAAATATTGAAGTTTTAAATATTGAAACTTATTGAACAATTCAACGACATGCAGTAACATAAATTATTTCATCGCCAACAATTTGAGAAATTGCAAACATTTCTCCTATTTTTAGAGTTATTTCAAAAAGTGTTTGAAACAAAGCATAAATTTCGGGTCAGTTATTCTAGCTACGCACATACAGGTATCTCTCGCCACGATCAAATTAATTTCACAGAATCTATAAAATGTAAACATGCGTTAGTATAAAACGTAATGGAAAAACTGAAAAAAAAATATTGTAGAGGCAGGCAAGTCTGAAATTTGTTTGCTCAAAGTAGTGGGGGAATCAGATCCTCTTTTGTAGGTATACGCGCTCGCGTAATGATATACTACGAAGAAAAACGTCTACTACTGGCGAACACCGCGAGTACATCTTCTAGAAGCGAACTTTCTGCTCGTTATATTTACCGCGAAACTATTTTGCAATTTAATGCCGTTGCCTTGCATCTCCTTTTCGTCTCCCTTCCGTACTTTCGTCACTTCTCGCTCATTCGTGCGCGGCTCGACGAACGCGACAAATGACGTTTTCTATCGCGTATACATACACACTTGAAAACTCTAATGTTCCTCTTTTCCGCTGTGAGCAAATCCGAAAAGTAGCGACGTCGTATCACACGGGATAATATCACAGCAAGATAGACAGCTGCAATTAATTTCTACACAGCGCGTATCATTAATGTTGAGATTGTTAGTACAACACAAACACGCACACACAATCCTATATTTTTAATTATCACAATACCATAAATTGTACCACAAATTTTTTTTACTCCAACTAATGCATAATTATTTTGTTTCTTACGGCATTTATGAGGCTTTTATAAATCTCACAAATGAACATGTTATAACATTTTCTTTTCAATCAAAACTTCAGATATTAAGGGACAAAACGGTAATAAGCAAATGTACGTATCTTTATCAATAAAAAAGTTATAACAAAGTAAAAGAAATCTCGAGTATGCCACACTGAAAGTGGCATCGAAGATATTCAATTATTAAATACTTGATCATTTTTTCGAATAACTTATTAAAATTAGATGTTAGTTCCTTTTATTTTCTTTTATTAATTTTATATTTTTAATTATTTTTATTCATAAATACTTTTAGAGAAAGTACGATTAAAACCTACAAGTATAATAATTTAGAAGACCAGTTGCCTAAATCGTACCTTTTACAGCATGTTACAAAAAAACTTATAACAAATTAACTTATTATTAGTAAAAAATTGAACTAATAATAGATGCCTGAAACATCAAACTACAATTTCTAATGTACTTGCGTATAAATAAGTACTAAACGCTATATTAAAAAACAACTTAAGTAGTAAGCATTTTCGGCCTAATTTTTCGGGGATCAGTGATCTATGTATAATGATATATATATATATAATACATATATTATGTACATTATATATGTGTATACAAAGATGTCCAACTAAATATTATATATCTTTCAGATATTGATTTTGTAAAGTCTCTTGAAATTTATGTATCTCTAAATAAATTTAATTTAAGAAAATGTACGTTGATGTGTTTTGAAAAAAAGTTTAAATATAAGATGGAATACGATATTTTAGTTGAAAGCCATCCAAGATGAATAGCAAAGCCTTTTCGTCATCGTACACGACGAAAAGTATTTCGGTCATTGGAATAAAAATTCATTCGTGTACGCGATGCGCATCGTACTTTCGTTATTGATTCGTTCTACTCGTCGATAAATATAGTGCGTTCTCAGGGGAATAAATTTTTTTTACGACCAGAATTGATCCCAGGTCGCCGTCGCACGTCTCCGAAACATATTCATTCAAACGCCGCGAACCATCGAACGTAATTATCGTCCAGCTCGTTACTCGAACCGGAATATTCGAACTGTGCGCCAGTAATAGAACAATGGTATTTTCCTCGACTTTGCCATTTTAATCTTGTTTTTGACACAGTAACGTCTCTGTCGACATTTATTTTACGATCGATCATCTTCTTAACACGTTGATATTATGTCGGATATCTAATTGTGACAACGTTTTACGGATATTTCAACAAGAGATATCGATTGCTGCGCTTCTCGCACTGCAGCGAAATGGAACAGAAAGTAGTCGAGAGGAAATACGCTGTTCTCGGATGATCCGTGCACATTTTGCAATGGCCAAGTCCATTGAATGGTGCGAGATATATTTTGACGTACGTAAACGTCAAACGGAAATCTTTCGGGGGGGGGGGGTGATAGAGTTTTTTATAGGTGCAAATATCCTGGGCTCCATTAGGCGCTGGTTTGGCAAGGAAAAAGTATAAAGAATCGTTGCCTATGGCGAAATAAGATGGCTGTAGAGCTAAAGCCGTTATTAGAAGTCAGGATAATTCGACCGATCGAAATTTTCTCAATTGGCTTTATGCTAGTTCGTGTAATTTGTTTAACAGTAGAAACGTGACAGGAATGAAGATGAAATTTTATTAATTTTATAAGTAAAATTAGTACGGCAAAATCTCGGAGTGACAATTCTTCTTTCCAAAAAAACCGGTATATTCCAGCCGGTACGAGGATTACATTTCCGGATTATGTTGATGCAAGATTATATCTTATTTCTTTTAATTGAAAAATGTGTTTTATCTCCACGAAATCTATTCCGCTAGAATATAACATTATAACTGAAAAAATATGATTTGTAAATCTGCGAATCTGAAAGCGGAAAATCCCCGTTCTTTTAACAAGCGAAATTTATTTAGCTCGCGAGTTAATCTGAAACCGAATTAATTTTAATTTACGCTCATAAATTTCTAGAACAAACCTCACATAGAGTATCTTTCGACATTATTTGATACTTTCATCGATTAATTCATCGATTAAATAAATTACGTTTGCACTATTTTCGAGAAAAAAAACCCGGAACCAAAGACAAATTAGAAAGGAATACGAATTGCGAAAGTGTCAATTTCAAATGGAACGAAAAAGATTTGGATTTATCCACGCGACATCGAACTATCTCTAGTTGACATGCGCAGCGACACAGCCGGAGCCATTTAAAGCGTATTCACGATTTGTAATTCGCTAATCGCAAATTATTGAATAAATATGGCAATGTTCGGGATACACGGTGGTAGCATTGTCAGACAAACATTCGAGAGCGGCAGCGACGATTATCGATGATAAAGAGAGAGAGAGAGAGAGGGGGGAGAGAAAGGAGAGAACATATGCAGAACCACGACCACGGTATCGCGCGGTACACCTGGATAATAGATTTTGTACACGAGCGCGCCACTAGCAGCACGAGTAAAATACCGGTTGCGCTACTAATTGTCGTTAATTGCCTACTCTATACCAGTTTTCAAATGAGGTTTTGTCGCTCGGCCTTCGACGGGTAAAAGTAATTGCGATTCATCGCGTTACCGTTGTGCCTCGTCCCACCACAGCCATATCATTCAAATCGAACGTTTTTACAGCGTCCTCGATTTCTTCGGCAAGAGATACGGTCCCGCATACGATGGCTCATTTTTTTCCATCGTCTTTTTCCGCCTGTCGCTTTCACTCACCATGTAGCTCCGTCTCCCTCCGTTTCATCCCTTTTCTACTGTCTGCTTTCTGTTTCTTTCTTATTACTTTTCCCCCGCCAGGGGAAAAGTATTTTCTGCAGACTGCCTTGTTTGTCTCTTACTATATTTTTGCCAACCTGTATCACACTTTATTATTCTTTATCACTCTCTACATGTCCAAAACTGATGTTTTCCTAATCATTACTTTTCTTCCATTTCTTTTCTCACATGTCCGTTCCTTCATTTAATTCGTTTTTCGTTTTTCACCATTAAACAGTTTGCGTAACTATGCGCCGAAAAAAAGGACGGGATGACGGACCAGAGAATCAGACCAGAGAATTTCGTTTTAGTCGCGGCTAGCGGGTGGAATTTTCGTCGGGATTGCTAAGCCTCTAAGCGGCTTAGGATTTCGTTGTACGCTTCATGAAAAGAGCGAAAGAGAACGCGACGTTATAGTGGGACAAAGAAAAAAAGGAAAACAATGTAGTTTCGGAACGAGAGAAAATTTCTGTCCGCTCCTGCGAACGAAATGTATTACAGGAAGTGTCGGTATTCAGACATAATCACACAATTCCATCTCTCTTCGTCAGCTTCTGCAATTCCGTTCGCATTCCTAATTTACTTCACTATTTGTGCGATCCTTTATCGCACTCTCGTCTCTTTTTCTCTACGCTCGAGTTACATAATCCGATATTATATCTAAAGCTTAAAGTATTAACTGACAATCACTTTCAACTACTATTATTGCGTTAGACAGCATTGTGAAATACGTAAATTCTTTTTGTTCAATATCTGCAAAGATAAACTACATGACTGTGAATTGAATTTACTTTTAAAGAAACAAGAGAGACAGCAATATTTCCTGAGGTCGAGCGTTCTAGTTCTAAACAGGCAACGAATTTTCGTGAAATGAAGGGTTGAAATTTACGATAAAACTGGTACAGTTTAGAGAGAGTTCGCAATTTGTCAAGGTATTAAAATCTTTTACTGTTGCTGATGCGAGTAACATGAATCACACCGGAGGCTACGGTCTCGGTCTAGAATGGACGAAGACTCAAACATGGGTTGGTCGAATTCAAATCCCAAATGGCGTTTCTGCGTTTATCTAAATGATATGTACACTGTGGCTTCCCTAGCGGTTTCGTACCCATCTTATAACACTTAACCAACACACGCACAAAAGAGAGAGAGGAAAGATCTCCCCCATTTTCCAACATGCTATGTCGCGCTGTTGTTCCGTAATAGACTGTATAAATAAATTTGCACTGAATTTAGTAGCAGTCGCTCTATCAATTATTAAACGCTGTTTAACCATATGATAAATTATGTAAAGAACGAAGTTTTTCGGTATTATTCAGTTGTATCATATAGTATACAGAAATAGAGAGAGAAATAATAATAATAATTATGAAATTTTAAGTAAAATCATGGAAGGGGCAATTTAAAATATGATTTATTAATGTAGTCGAATGAATAGATATGACTCACGAATGTAATTTTGGACTGGAATATTTCGCAAAATCGGAACACCGATGAAAGGATAGAATTATCGTTAACGTGAGTAAAATGGCCTTCGCTCTGTGTGTGAGTATTCAAAAAAGATTTTAGCACAGAGAGATTGTTAATTAAAATATATCGCATGTTCACGGGGATGAAATCAATATTTCTTTGAAATCTCACGTGGTCAATTTGTTTCATTTTTTTTTTTAGTGCGTCGCATAATGTGAGTACTTGTGACGAGCGTCAGCAGGTAGTAACGGACATGATTGGACAATTTCTAGTGCCTTCGTATATGCCCGATGTAGCGTGCATTTGATCATTGGAGACGTCCATGCCGCAAGATATCTACGATCCGTTCGTGTAACATCGTACGTTCGCACCACGAGCTGTCACGTGCGACGGATGGCGGGATGCGAGAGCGATATACCACATGTGCGTGCGTGCGTGCGTGCGTGTGTGCGTGTGCGCGTGTGTGTGTGTGTGTGTGTGTGTGTGCGTGCGTGCGTGCGTGCGTGTGCGTGCGTGCGTGCGTGCGTGCGCGTGCGTGCGTGCGTGCGTGCGTGTGTGTGTGGGGGGGTGTAGGACCGGCTCTAGTTAATGCGGGGCCGGTGCAAAAAAAATGTGGGGCTGATTCTTGGAATTCAAAGAAAAACCATTACGACAAAGATAAAAACATATTCTTTAATAAGAATAATAATAACAGTTATTTTTAATTTAAACATACTTTAAACATAAAAGTGTCTTCAAGACTGCATATGTGGTATACACAACTAATAAATGAAAAAAGTCTTTATGCAGTTAAACTGGATCTTACAATTAGTGCTTAGATTTTCGGTGTGAATTTATATATATATATATATATATCCAATTCTGCAAACGCGTGCCAAAAAATTTTCAGTCTTAAAACGCATTTATTGACAAAACCAGAGTAGTAATATCACAATTAAATTGACTAGCAATTTAAATAATATTTATGCTAATGTAAAAAATCAAATCTAGTGTATAGGTAAGTAAAATCTAAGAGTCAATTTCCCATAGACTTGTTAAAGTTGCTACCAACTTAATTTGTTATTGTTTGCAAGCAATTTTGGCGGGTCAGCCACAGCCTCACAAAAACGTTTTTAATTTAATAAATACATTACAATATTATGTTACCAGTAATGGAATGTGTAATAAGTAATCAAATATATGTAAATAAAATATAGTGTAATTTGTTGATTATAATTAAAAAACTTACATTGTCAATAATTACTAAACATTTATTGCTTTATTAAGAAACATTGCCGCGCGGGGCTGGTCAAAGCGCGGGGTCAGATGCGGTGCATCCTTTACATGCCTTAAAACTGGCCCTGTGTGCGTGTGTGCGTGTGTGTGCGTGCGTGCGTGTGTGTGTGCGTGTGTGTGTGTGTGTGCGTGTG